>NC_053492.1:189747672-190047672 GCF_905171775.1 Rana temporaria
CAAGTGCTTGGAGAATACGGCACTTGCTCCAGTAAGTTGTGGCGGCGTAGTGTAAATGGCTTACACTACGCCGCCGCGGATTCTATGTGAATCTGCCCCACTGTGTAAATATATATATATATATATAAAATAGATTCCAGTACTTCATAAAACCCCATGAGTATCCTGAAAATACATATTAGTAAGGCCAGTAACAGTTTAATGATCCTGTTCCCACAAATGTCACACATATATTACTCTTCCTTTACTCTGCAGGTAGCGGTTATGTTATTTAATGCTGAGTGACAGGGTGATGATTGTCTGCAAATCTTTCATGAAACAATTGGTTTACTCAGATATCTTTTCAAATAAATTTGCAAAAAACTTACCTGGCACCGTTGGAATGATGGTGGTAGTCGTTGTAATTTCTGTTAGATTTGAAAATCAATAAATGAGTCTCAAGTTATATTTAGAAAATATTTACTTGAAAAAATTTACAATGTAACAGATAATTTTCACCTACGGCATTTGTTGTTCTCCTTCCAGTCACCAACAATGATACCAATACTGTCACAAATGGCAGCATAAGCCTCTACAGCATTGCAGAACTTATATTGATTTCCTCCAGTTGCACACAAGTCATAAACACAGTTCTCAAAGTATATATGAGGAATAATGTGGGGGTGACAGTCCTTGAAAGGTCCATGGCTTGATAATATTAGATCACATTTGTCTTTATAAATATTCTCTTTATCGGGATCACACGGTGAAGGATCAACAATGTCATCTTCACATCTAAAGAGGAAATAATTGAGTGATTTGTTGTTTCTCATATGAATATATTCCTGCAAAGATCAGCATTTGGTTCTCATAAGTATTTTTTTTTCTATGATATTAAATCCTTCATAAAATCAGAAACCGCATTGGCTGCTAAGAGCACCAATTTTACCCTGATAACACCTACTGACACTTGATTTAACATCTGCAAAAAAAATAAAAATAACTTGGTATCTCTTTGAAGTAATGTCTTCTTTAAAAAAAATTGTTACTTGGAAAGAGCAGTTATATTCACATTTCCTACCTGTAATGTCTTCATATGATAATGTTGCACTTCAACCTTAGTATAAGGCAGGGCTCAAAATTTCAAGTCCTGAGCTACTAGCCAGGCCTCAAGCCGTACTCGCTACCAGTTGCCCCGCCCAACCCCTACTATGTCCCGCCCCCTAATCCCGCCCCTAAACACGCCCTCATAAATGATCTCATGAAATTACACTTAAATGTTTTATGCAGAATTAAGTTATAAAAACAAATGTTAACAACAACTTTATCCGTGCCCAAAAATGCAGCCTGCCCCCTCCACTAAGTACTGACCCCCCTCCCTTGGTACAGATCCCCTTCACTAAGTACAGTCCCCCTCAGTACAGACCAACCTCCCTCAGTACAGACCCCCTCCACTAAGTACAGACCCCCTTCACTAAGCCAAGTCCCCCTCACTCTAGATGACATTGGAAAAATAAAAACAAAAAAATCAAATAGGTAAAAAAAAAAAAAGTTGTGCCTGCAAATGTAAACCATGTTCAAACCACACATATAAGGTATCACTGCGATCGTTAGAGCAAGCGCAATAATTCTAGCACAAGACCTCCTCCAACTCTAAACTGGTAACCTATATAGAACAGTACCCCTTCAAGAAGAGTGGGCAAAATCGGACTTTGAGGCTCGTGGAAGTATAAAAAATATATATTTTATTACATAAATTTACAAAATGTACACTAACAATGGTATAATGGAAAGCAACTGATAACAATCACAATACAACCATTCAGAACAAGAGAATAGTGAAAGAATCCTATTGAAGTCGCCTACGCGTTTCACAGTGGGGCTTCTTCAGGACGAAATGAACAGGATTATTGCTACTATGTAGCCATGATTTTCACAATCTGATACACAGCAGTGGATATAATCATCCAGGAAGATTCCAATGATAGATGAAATATATACCGATGGTAGTAGATAGTACAAAAAATATGTTTAGAGATCGATGATCGCAGGTCCAGGCCAAATATGTCAATAATGACATGAGCAAATACACATTACAGTCCCCAGGCAAAAGAAGACGTGTCGGGGATAGAGATGCAGGTAACCGAATCCCTTAAAAATCCACTAGGGGACCTAAAGCTGGGGCAAAAGACAGCTCACAGAGGCAAACATAAGGCCATCCATCAATAAAGGAACAGCATCTCCCATGTAACAGAGATCGTCTTGCAAACACCTTGTGTGCATGTAGCGTCCGTGTATGCCCCAGGGTCACAGCCTGTGCTACGTACTCAGCACAGGCTGTGACCCTGGGGCATACACGGACGCTACATGCACACAAGGTGTTTGCAAGACGATCTCTGTTACATGGGAGATGCTGTTCCTTTATTGATGGATGGCCTTATGTTTGCCTCTGTGAGCTGTCTTTTGCCCCAGCTTTAGGTCCCCTAGTGGATTTTTAAGGGATTCGGTTACCTGCATCTCTATCCCCGACACGTCTTCTTTTGCCTGGGGACTGTAATGTGTATTTGCTCATGTCATTATTGACATATTTGGCCTGGACCTGCGATCATCGATCTCTAAACATATTTTTGTACTATCTACTACCATCGGTATATATTTCATCTATCATTGGAATCTTCCTGGATGATTATATCCACCGCTGTGTATCAGATTGTGAAAATCATGGCTACATAGTAGCAATAATCCTGTTCATTTCGTCCTGAAGAAGCCCCACGGTGAAACGCGTAGGCGACTTCAATAGGATTCTTTCACTATTCTCTTGTTCTAAATGGTTGTATTGTGATTGTTATCAGTTGCTTTCCATTATACCATTGTTAGTGTACATTTTGTAAATTTATGTAATAAAATATATATTTTTTATACTTCCACGAGCCTCAAAGTCCGATTTTGCCCACTCTTCTTGAAGGGGTACTGTTCTATATTCTTATCATTACGGATGCGGCCAATGTGAGTGCTTTCCTTGTGTATCTTGTCCTCCCTCCCTCTCCCTCTTTCCTTTGTCTTTTCATTTCTGATCATCCCTAGTTTTGTGTTTTTCCTTCCCTTCCCACCCCCCTCCTTCTTTTGTTTTCAATAAACTGGTAACCTGTAGAACTTTTTTTTTAATCAGAAAAATATTGTATTGTATTTCCAACGCAGAAGTACAAAAATAAATAAATAAAAAGATGGCACCAAAAGACAATTCAATCAGTACATACAGTAAAGAAGGGGATATAGTACACAAACAATGGTACACATAAGTAATAGATTTGGAACATCTGTAAATATGGGTGAAGAGTTTTGCTGACGTACCACTGCCTAAGGTTATAGTGGTATTCTGCACCACAATCACACACACAATTCTGCACCACAATCACAAGCACACACAATTCTGCACCACAATCACAGACACACTATTCTGCACCACAATCTCTCTCTCACACACACACACACACCATTCTGCAGCACACAATCACACAGGTACGGTATGTGAAGAAGCTGAGGTGCCTGTCCATGTCACAGTGTGTGCCCCATATACACAGCGATCGGTACACCTAATCTTCCTGTAAGAAGCAGTGCAGCCTAGGTGCAGTGCCATGCCCGCTCCCGTGCCCAGACAAGCTTGTACCCCATCCCTCACCTGCACCACTTGTTCATGACCCGGTCAGAATTGGAATTAAGATCGAGGTATCTGCCCTCCATGATTCTCTCTTCTTCTGTCCTGCAACAAACATGACCCGGACCTTGACAAGCACAACTGCACAGACTGCGGGTGGGCGTGGCTGCGCGTCCCATTGGCGGGGGATAAATACACACACAGCTCCACACTGACCTATCAGAGCGTGAGTTGTGAAACTTATGTTGTTATTCCTGTACTCCCTGACCCCGGCTCGGTATGGGGACCAATAAACACATGACGTCACCCCCACCTATATACAATGTACACCGCCAGTGCTTGTCAGAGCTTAGTATGTTCCCTTCAATAGGAAAAGAGTAAACAAGCACAGGGTGGTTCAGCCTGGTTCACCCCCCGCTCCTCACTCGCCCTGGAATAAATTCCACTCGCAAAATGCGAGCAAACAAGTGAAATTTTGAGGGCTGGTATAAGGCATGCCATCTTAGTGGACTGTATATAATGTTGGCATACACAAACATTTAATCATGTGAAGTATACAGCCATAGTTCACATAGACTTTAAAACTGAACACCAAGTGATACAGCCAAATTGACAAATGCCTGAGCACACCAACATTTAGATTTCTGCAAAAGATCTGACTTGGAAAATAAAAATTACCCCAGAGTTAGCTTTACACAAAAAATAATATTAATTTTACTATCCAGTAAGTTTATGTATCTTTCAATATTCATCCTAGTCCTTACATTTTGCTGGTAAGATGCTGATCGCACCATTAATTTCTATACAACGCAATTAAATGCAACTATTTCTAGTATATCCTTACTCATTGATTTTTTTATTTCGTTTATATGTCTTTGCATTCAAATTGTATATGGATGCTTATGAAGTATATATCTATCTATCTATATATATCTAAATGTATTTTCTCCTCTGTTAATGCATTTACATGAGCGCTCATATTCTTTCACTGTTGTTTCTAGTACATTAAAAAGCCATAAAATTCATCTCCTGAAAAAGCAAAACATGTCGAGAAAAATGGTCTTTACGCGTGTACCCTTTCAGGAATAACCAATCTGTTTGATATGTACTGTCTCATGCTTTTATCAATTTTGTAATGAAAATATTTCATATTTTTTAAATTTTTGTGTTGATCAGTACCTGGTAATTTCATACACTTTTGACACTGTTAAAATCCTGAGGTATGTGACTCTCTTCTATTTCAATTTAAATTGGGATGTGGTGTCTATATCTATATATGCTCATTCTCACCATTCTAAACATTTTGGTAAATTAGTCTAGATCTAGGATGAACATCAAGGTCATTTTTATATTTATACTTACACCCAATTGTCATCAGGAACACGCCAGCTGTTTGCAAAGTCATTGGATGTGGGGGCAAGTACACCATCAGGTGTCAGGAAATCATCTTGTTGGTTACCATTATACGTGCCACAGAGTCCACACAGTTTTCCTTTAAAGTTTGTATTTACTCTGACAAAGAGTTCATGGTCACCACTAAATTTAACTTCAAGACCAAAGTCAGTTTGCACAACAAAAAATGAGCCATTTAAGTCTATTGAGATGCCAGGTGCTGGGGTCCCAGGCAGTGAAATAATGAGTCCATTAATCTAAACACAGAGAAATATATAATAAACTGGGAGTGGCAAATAATAACCATAAACAGTATTTATTTATATGGCAAGCAGGTCATTATGCTTTAGTTGAAGTGTGATTATAAATCTTACCTCTACCACTTTGTTTTTGCCCAGAATAATATTAAGATCATTGAAGCTGACTGCAACTGAGTTTATAGCTGTCCAGTTTAAGCTTCCTTTATTCTCAGTTCTCATAGTGATTGAGAAATACACACTTGTGTTTCCATAGGTCTCCACGACTGTATAATTACAGGTTCCTTGGAAATGGTATGACTTGCCATCAAATGTTATGTAGTGTGGAGCACCATAGATATGGCAGATGGAGGGATTGGCAGGGAAACAGCCCTTAATTCCATTGTGTACTTTGCACACTTCTTCAGGATCACAGGTCGGAGTTGTACAGTTCACATGATTGTTTCCTTGACATGTACATTGACTGTTACAATCCCCTTTCCAGAATATCTCATTTTTCTGTAAGATTAAAATAAAGCAATGCATAATACATTAACAGATTTGGCAGAAATAGAATAGTACATCAAATCTTCTTTGATTGTCTACTAATAGTGTAATAGGAGCAATGGTAAATAGCAATGAAGAATGTCTCCATATAGTGAGGCGGCAGATCAGTGAACTTCCATTTGTATGTTTAGCTGTCACACTCTCCAGTTGCTGTGGCTGGGGATGAAGCTAATGAAGCACAATCTGTAGTCTGTTAACTTCAGTGGAGGGCAGGGGAGAGATTGGGGTCCAATAGACCCCCAATGCCTCATTAAAGCTGTCACTATAAATAAATCACTGACAAGTAGATATGTGCATTCCCGTTCGTACAAATGTTATTTTCGTATGAAAATGTTCATTTTCGTACCCGCAGAATAATGTGTACATACGAAAAAATTAAAGCACCAAAATACGAAAACGACGGGATTACGAATGAGCCGCATAATGAACAACCGCAAATACGAACGAACGATCTAACGAAAATACGACAAAACGAAAACGGCAAAAGAACGAAAATTACATCTATAACAAAAGATTTGCATTCTGTATCCTGTTTGAATCCCCTCTCTGCTCGTATCCTCAGCCGCATGTCCACATGACACCTACAACAAAAGATTTGCATTCTGTATCCTGTTTGAATCCCCTCTCTGCTCGTATCCTCAGCCGTATGTTCACATGACATCCACAACAAAAGATTTGCACTCTGTATCTTGTTTGAATTCCTTCTCTATTCGCACCCTCAGTCGTATGTTCATATGACATCCACAACAAAAGATTTGCATTCTGTATCCTGTTGAATCCCCTCTCTGCTCGTATCCTCAGCCGTATGTTCACACGCATCTACAACAAAAGATTTGCATTCTGTATCCTGTTTGAATCCCCTGTCTGCTCGTATCCTCAGCCATATGTTCACACGACATCCACAACAAAAGATTTGCACTCTGTATCTTTTTTGAATCCCTTCTCTGTTCGCACCCTCAGTCGTATGCTCACACAGTCGTTTTCAGTCGTATTCTGTTCGTATTTTGGATTCAACAGAATGCAAATCTTTTGCCACAGATGTCACACGAACACACGACCGAAAACACCAAAAGAAAAAGGACCCAAAATACAGAATGCAAATCTTTTATTATAGATGTCATTTTCGTTTTTTTGAATGGGCAGTGAGTGTAGTTAGTGAAGCAGCTTCTCTTTTGTGCTGAGTAGTACAGTAAAGCCAAATAAACTTTTCTGTGGATTTTCATCTGAAGGGAGATCAGTTGGCCAGACTTTTGAACCCAAAAATGGTTTTCTGATGGAGTTTAAAAACAAACAAATTTTCTGAGAACGAACGGAAAACGATAGTTTTTATGTTTGTTTTTAAAAAAGTCTGACCAAGTGTATGGGGCTTAACAATCGTTAATATGGATGAGCCGCGTGTTGAAAGTGCCGCGAATCCCGCGATATATTTACGAATGTACAAAATTACGAAAATCCTTTTTCTGTTTGTATCTTCAGTCGCATGCCCACATGACATCCACAACAAATTGTCATAGATGTCATACGAACACACGACCGAAAACACGAACAGAAAAAGGAATCCAAAACACACAATGCAAATCATTGACGAAAATTCACGAAAATTATTGTCTAACAAGTAACGAACATGAATTAAACAGAATAACGAACCATCCCGCATGTACGAAAATAAAACGGTAACGAAAATATGAAACGATCGGAATACGAAAAAATCTCAACGTACGAAAAACGAACGGGAACGAACAGGAAAAGGGGCGTCTTACGAAAAACGAACGGAAACGAACCTACGGAACTAATTTTTTTTCTGTGCACATGTCTACTGACAAGGTTATTAGTCCCCTATGTGATAACAATAAAGCTTTGTGAAAAAAGTGTAAAAAATTTAAGTGACACCCAAGCACTTAAAAATTCACCCAAAAAAATATGTGCTCCCCTTGTCTTACATTCACTCACATAGATATGGTTTATGCAGATAAACACGTAGGTTGAGGGGGGTTTGTAAAGTGTTCCCTATGGACAATTTTTGGTACTGTAGTTTGGCACCTTTTTCACAGGCACACACAATTTCAAGACTTGACATGTTATGTATTTATATACTCAACTCAAAATAATATTTATATTTTACCAAATTGGGTACTATATTGCGCTTGTGTGCACTAAAATTGACTTTACGGAAAATTTGTGCTCGATACATCCTTGCGCTAATATTATGTGACATAAAACATTTGAACTACCCCCACTTAATGCTCCAGGCACTTTTCTTTCAGACAGTATATCATATTTGGGGGGTTTTAACTACAGTATTTATTGGCGTATGACACTCACTTTTTTACCCTGAAAATAGAGGGTAAACGGTGCCTGCGTGTTATACGCAGGGAGCTGTGGAAAGTTTTTTTCCTGAAGCTTCCCTCTTAAAGTTAGGGTGCGTGTTATACGCTGATAAATGCGATATTCTTTAGGCCTAAAATTACTTTTTAACATGTGTGCAAAAAATGGCTTTGGCATCAAAAGTGTTAAATTGCACTTCTATAGTGGGGGTATTACCTACAAGAATTGCACACAGTTTGACATATTTGGCATATTTGACATCTGTTTACTTGACACTACCTAATATTTTATTTTGCATAAAAGAATTAAGAATTAATTGTGTGCACTAACATTTATTTTAATATATTTCTTTCTTGAAATTATAGAATAAACAGCTACACAAATATTTGTATTCTACTGGGACTATTAAAATATTTAATGTTCTGGCTTTAAGTAATTTTATAACCAAAAATGCAGATTTTTAACATCTGTGTGAAAAATTAAAAAATAATTGCACCAGAGAAAAAATTGCCCCATTTCTACCTGCAAATAGTCAAATATTCCACACTGAGCTTTAAAAAGTTATGCCTCGTACACACGACCGGTTTTCCCAGCAGGAAAACTGCCATGACAGTTTTTTGCCAGGAAAAATGGCCGTGTGTATACTAAATTGCAGTTTTCCCGCCAGGAAAACCACCAGGAATCCCGGCAGGAAACATGTTCTCCATTTTCCTGCTGGGATTCCCAGTGTTTTTTTTTCTCTGCAGTTTTCCAATGGTAAACACTGCGAGGCAGTGCTGATGGAGCATACACACGACCGGGATTCCTAACCAAAGCTCTCATGGCAGTTTTCCTATCGGGAAACCTGGCCATGTGTAGGGGGAAAAAGCAGGTTCTCGGTTTTCCCGGTGGTAAAAACCGATCATGTGTACAAGGCATTAGCCCGCCAAGCCATCTGGGGGTCCTCATCCACCTTTCAGGGGTAAGGGGATGCTACTTTCTACATTTAGGGGTTTACCTGACTTTTGTTTGTTTAATTGCACATTGTTTTCATCTAAATTACTGTTTTCCTACATACCATTTCTAAAACCCAATCAAATGTTTCAAAGGGTGATAAAACATGGCAACACTTACCAGATAGTATTTGTCATCATAAAAACATCCACATTCACTGATAGGGACACAAGTGGGTCCACTGAGTACAAAGCCATTATCACATTCACAGGCATCAGTACAAGGCTTACTGCAGTTACTCTGAGCACTCTGGTCCTGGCATGTGGCTGGGCAAGCACTAGTACAAGGATTGTAGTGACTGTTGGCAGAACATGGGATGGCTAAATAACAAGGACAGATAACAGTTCATAAACATGGCAAAGGAAACAGGCATTACTATAGCCATTGAAGGCCAGAAGTACTTGCAAGTAGCAATAGCAATTGGCAAATAATATGTGGGCATTGACATGGCATTCAAAATGAAAAACATCACATCTATATCATATTTACTATAAGAATTTGAAGAAAAAAAACATATGCCTATAAATAATTTTTCTTTGCAAACAATATTTTATTTTGTTTTGCCTACTAGCATGAATCTGCTGTTAATATTAATCACTTGACCACCGGTAGGTTTTACCCACTATAACCAGACCATGTTTTGCTTTTCAGCACTGCGCTACTTTAACTGGCAATTGCTTCGTCATGCAACACTGTACGCATTTGATCTCCACTGGGTTTTTTATTTTTTATTATATAAATAAAAAAAGACTGAAAATGTTTTTAAAAAAAAACTATATTTTCTCATTTCTGTTATAAAACATATCCAATAAAATCAAATTTCTTCATAAATTTAGGACTGCTACATGTCTTTGGTTAAAAAAAAAAAAATCCCCAACAGATTATTTTATTCACATTGATCAATGTGGATGAAGTAATCTCTGCCAGAAAAAAAGTGAAAAAAGTATATGCCAAAGCATAGGAGCCATTACCCACTGACCACCTCATGCCCCTAATGCTGGGCATACATATTTTTTTTTTTTTAACTGCAGTTGGAGAAATCTCCTCCTGTGGTGCTGAAGGCACTAGCATATTTTTTGTGAGAGAAGCACCCCGCTGCTGTCTGAATGAATACACATATCAGTGTTGCAGCTGATTGGAGTTCCTCCAAAGCAAACACTCGTGTAGGCAAGACTGATGAAAGTCTGCTTCATCGGATATCCAATGAAAAAATCCATCGGATAAGATTCCATCAGATATCTGATCGTGTGTACGAGGCTTAACAGTTTACAATAACACACAGTAATGATATAACATATCTTATATAAATAGGGCCAGATTTACAGATGACTTACGCCGACATATCTATTGATACGCGGCGTAAGTTCTGTGATGCGCCGTCGTATCTATGCACCCTATTCAGGGAACAAGATACGCCTGAATTTGGCCAAGATATGACCGACGTAAGTCTCTTACGCCATCGTATCTTGGGTGCATATTTACGCTGGCCGCTAGGGGCGCTTCTGTAGATTTACAAGTCGAATATGCAAATGACCTAGATACGCGGATTCACTAACGTACTTGTGCCCGTCGGATTTTGCTACGCCGTTTACGTAAGGCTTACGTCCGGCGTAAAGTTACCCCTGCTATATGAGGCCCAGGTAATGCAAAGTATGGACGTCGGAACAAGCGTATCTTTTTACGTCGTTTACATAAGTCGTACGTGAATGGAGCTGGGCGTAGGTTACGTTCACGTCATTGCCATTGAGCCGTCGTATCTTAGGGCGTAAATTCAACGTGATTCTGAGCATGCGCGCGCATGCGCTGTTCGTTCGGCGCTTCATTTACATGGGGTCACGATTCATTATCATACAACACGCCCACTACCTGCCTACTTTGAATTAGGCAGGCTTACGCCGGCCCATTTACGCTACGCTGACATAACTTAGGGAGCAAGTGCTTTGTGAATACTGTACTTGCCTCTCTAGGTTACGTCGGCGTAGCGCATATGAGATGCGATACGCCAGCACAGAGATACGCCGATCTCTGTGAATCTGGCCCATAATATTTAAACTTTTTTGGTAACTTAACTTTTCACAGCAATAAGGCCCCTTTCACACTGAGGAGAGGGCGGCGTCGGCGGTAAAGCACCGCAATTTTTAGCGGCACTTTACTGTAAATTTTGCAGTGCTATTCAACCACTAGCGGGGCGGTTATACCCCCTGCTAGCGACCTAGAAAGGGTTAAAACCCACCACAAAGCGCCTCTGCATAACCCTTATGCTGCGTACACACGATCGGTCAAACCGATGAGAGCGGTCTAATGGACCGTTTTCATCAGACCAAACCGATCGTGTGTAGGCCCCATCGGTTATTTATCTATAGGTTAAAAAAATGCAATCTTGTTTTAAATTTAACCAATGGATACCTAACCGATGAAAAAAAAAACGATCGTTTGTAGGCAAGTCCATCGGTTAAAAATCCATGCATGCTCAGAATCAAGTCGACGCATCGTTGGAAGCATTAGACTTCGTTTTTTTCAGCACGTCGTTGTGTTTTACGTCACCGCGTTCTGACACGATCGTTTTTTTAACTGATGGTGTGTAGGCACGACTGACGATCAGTCAGCTTCATCGGTTAACCGTTGGAAAAATCCATCAGACCGTTTTCATCGGATGGACCGATCGTGTGTACGCGGCATTACTCTCTGTCCTGTTGAAAACAAATTCACCAGACAGAAAGTGTGAAAATCGGCAACAGGGACACCGATCTGACAGGGGTTCCGGCCTTACCCTACTCTATTAAAGAAAAGGAATTTCATTCCTTTCTGAGTTGGTTTTGGAGAGTTCCCCACATTTTGTCTTGTAAACCATTGTCAGCAGGACAAGTGATGTTAAAACTCTCTAATGATAGCAGTAAAAATCTCACAAATGTTTCTAACCCTTCCATACTCTACACAAAACTAAGAAAAAACTTTGGCGAACAAACACTTTAACCTCCCTGGCGGTATGATTCTGTCTGGAATTACGTACCAAAAGCGGTACAATTATTTTGCAAGGAAATTTGGCGTTTTATACTGTAGGCCTGTAATTCTTAGGAATAACTCACTTAAATCTGACCAAACAAGAGTCTTGTAGGCATCCCGGATGACATTTTTTTTTAAAAACAAAATTATAAATTATAATATAATAAATAATTATAAATAATTATAACAAATAATAATATAATTATAATAAAAATTATTCAATAATGTAATCAACTCAAAATCACTGAAATTTGCTCAGTTGCAGAATTGTCGCTGTCATTACTTTTATTTTTTTATGACGTATTTCCCCACAAATCGCTATCGCACAATTCTGCAAGTGATTATAATTTATTATCGCTGTTTTCTAGCTGCTCTAAAACCATTTTTGACATAAAGGGACACTTTTGGACAATCTGCAGTTTTCAGGCAGAAAGAACAGTTTTTATTATATAAAAGTACATGTAGGGCACTGGGCAGACCACTAGGGACAAGGGGGGTGTGTATTTTTTACATACAGTACTGTAGTCTATAAGATTACAGTATACTGTATGTAATGTGTTTGTTTACTTTTTTTAATTTGGCGCCGTTCTCCGCTCCCATGCGTCGTAATGTCGCAGGGAACAGAGATCGGCGGCACACGGGGAGACTGTAAATCGAGCGAACACCCGCTCGCTCACACAGCGGGGATGCATCGCTGGATCCAGGGACAAGGTGAGTAACTTGTCTGTGGATGCTGCGAAGGTAAGCCACGCCACTGCACGCTCTGCACAGCTACCCCGAGCGTGACTCGGGGATACCGATCCCAGCATGAAAAAAACACCCCGAGTCACGCTCGGGGATACCGCCAGGCAGGTTAAGTAAAATACTGACCTTAAATACATTATAATCTAAAATGATTGATGATGGGCATGAACTGCCAAGCAATACCTTATACCGTATTTTCCGGCGTATAAGACGACTTTTTGGATGCAAAAAAATGCATCCAAAGTCGGGGGTCGTCTTATACGTCGGTGACAGTCTTCGTGCTGCGAGCGTCCATGATTTTAAAGCCGCTCCTTCCTCTCAGCGTGTCCTGTGATAGGCGGAACACAAATCTTCCCAGCAGCGCCTCTGTCCTGTGTTCCTCCTATCACAGATGCCTTCTCATCCTCGGATAAGAGGACGTCTGTGATAGGCGGAACACAGAACAGAGGCGCTGCTGGGAAAATTTGTGTTCCGCCTATCACAGGACACGCTGAGAAGAAGGCGCGGCTTTCAAATCATGGATGCTCGCAGCACAGAGACTGTCACCGGCCTGGAAACAAATCAGCAAAACGTGAGTGATGGCACTGTTGGCACAGTGGGGGAAAGTGATGGCGCAGTGGAGGCAAGTGATGGCACAGTGGGGGCAAGTGATGGCACAGTGGGGGCAAGTGATGGCACAGTGGGGGCAAGTGATGGCACAGTGTAGGCAAGTGATGGCACAGTGGGGGCAAGTGATGGCACAGTGGGGGCAAGTGATGGCACAGTGTAGGCAAGTGATGGCACAGTGGGGGCAAGTGATGGCACAGTGGGGGCAAGTGATGGCACAGTGGGGGCATGTAATGTAATGGCACAGTAAGGCATGTAATGTAATGGCACAGTGAGATTTGAAAAAAGCCTGTTTCTGTCAGCAGTTCCGGCTACCCCTCAGCTTCCAGAAAGACTAGTAGGAAGGGGGTAGTCTTATATGGCGAGTATATCCCAAAACCAAAAATTTTCCTGGAAAATTAGGGGGTCGTCTTATACGCCGGCAAATACGGTAAATGTTTATTGTTAAATGTTGCTGTCCTATAGGATTAGCATGCAAAATTATATCAATATGTCTATACAGGAAATAAAGGATTTCATATACTATAAAACACTTACAACAATAGCATTACTTACAACAGAATGTCGAGTTTCTCCAAGCAAGGGTGACTCCTGATCTTTGACAGGTATCAGCATAAACTTCCAGTGCTTTACATAAACTGCCAACACCAAGAGCGCACAGATCTAATACACAGCTCTCAAAAAAGTAGTCTGGGTTGATTACCGAGTGACAAGCTTCAAAAGGACTATCTTTCATGGTTAACAAACCACAGAATTGTTTGTTTGAATAGAGTTCCTCTGTCTCTGGTGGACATGATGGTGGAGGTGTAGGAACAATTGTGCTACATAATGGATTATCATATTCCACATTCCAGCTGTCTCCCAGCTGATTTGAGTTCTGGGCTAACTGTCCATCTGGCATCATAAAGTCATCATGTTGGATGCCATTAAAGTTGCCACAAATTCCACAGGTTTGATTAAAATATGTCATTGGGATCCTTACATCCACTATATGGTCAGTGTCATAAGACACTGTGAGATAAAATTCATAGAATTTAGTCTCCAGAATAACATATCTACCACTTTGCTTCACAGTCAGAGACTGATTGACCAAGATAACTGGAAGATTTGTCCAAATGCCATCTACCTGATAACCAATAAAACACGTGCAAGTTAGATTTACCCATGGAAATGCAACACCATTTTAACACTATGAAAGATATTACATGTATATTCAATGAAACTTACCAAAACTCGACTGGGTTCATTTTTAACAATGGTTATTTTGTGATCATAGACATCCACCATAACTCTCTGAATATATGATACAGTTGGATTCCCATTACAAGGTTCGCTCTTTGCCTCAATGTTAAAATATTGCAGTGATGTGGCATTGGTACAAAGCTTGGAAAGAGTATATGTGCATATTCCCATAAAGTGATGAATTTCCTTATCAAAGGTGTAGTAATGAGGATCCCCCCAAGTTACACAGTCACCAGATGGTAGATTATAGCAGTCAAGAACTCCATTTATTACACCACAGTATTTTCCAGATGGGCATGAAGCAGAATTGCACACTAAACTACCACCTGCAGAGGGACAACTGCATTTAGTGGAGCAGGTATCATCAGTCCAGAACTCCGAGCCTACGGGATAATGTTTACCATCTTCCCAACATCCACATTGATTACTTGGTACACACGTCTTATCATCGAGAACATATCCTGGGTCACATACACACCCTTCTGTGCAGGGAAGAGTGCAGCTGGATTCTGATAATGGATTGACACAAGTAGCTGGACAAGCTGTTCCACATTGCTCATAATGACTGTTCAGTTGGCAATTCAGAGCTGTAAAACATAAACTATTTGTAAAATCTATACCAGGCTTTTAATGAGTAACAATATGTATGCAATCAGCACTACAGAAACAGGTACCAAAGCTACAAGCCCCATTTAAAAGTTTGTTAAATTAATCATGGCAATAGAGAAACATTTTGTCATTGGGTCCAGTAACAATTTGCAATCAAAAAATGTTATCTTAAATTGCCACCAACAATCTGTGAATGCCCATCACTGCATGTAAACCTTATGCCCCGTACACACCATCACTTTATGTGATGAAAAAAAACGAAATTTTCTGTGAAGTAAAAAATTACGTTTTTGAAACTTCAATTTTCAAAGACGAAGTTGCCTACACACCATCGTTTTTCTCACAATGTTCTAGCAAAGCGAGGTTACGTTCTCACCACTTTTTCCATTGAAGCTCGCTTCATAAGTAGCTTCTGGGCATGCGCGGGTGATAAAACGTCGTTTTAAACAACGTTTTTTACTACACGGTCAATTTCTGTGAAGTAAAAGTTGACGTTTTGAAAAACGACACATAAAATTTAAGCATGCTTCAATTTTTTTTGGTCGTTTTTTAGAAGACATAAAACGACGTTTTCCCCCACACACGGTCAATTAAAGTGACGTTTTTAAAAACGTCATTTTTTTTCATCACATAAAGTGATGGTGTGTACGGGGCATTACTCTAACCATTCAGATTTAATTTAGGTTGACTCTTGTTTAGTAAAATCTATGCAACCGGTTTATTGTGTATTTGCAATCCCTTCTCCTGTAATCCTGGGCAGCCAACTGCAACAAACTTGAAAAGTTATGATACAGATTTATCCCTGAAGATGATACAAAATTTCACTCTAAAAAATAATTAAATATGAAGTGGATAGGGTTATGTCTCATTCTGTGGCAGTGCAACTTTAGAGCAGCAAGTGGAATAATTTATGAATGAATCTGTCTCCCTCAGGGGCAGACTGTGCCATGTGGCAATTGCCCCCCAGGCCGCTCTGAAGCTCCATAAAAAGGCTAAACCACTAGCAGCAGGCAGGGCCTGATTACTGTAATACTATTGGAGCTGCATCTCCAAGCATCCATTGTCAGCCATGTGTGCCTTCCACGACGGAAGAGGGGCCCACTGCGCTCTTCCTCACACTGCACAAATGTTGCAGACAGGGCTCAGCCTCTGTGAGTGCTTTTGCCTGACTCCTTTTACAAGATCTGCACACACAGATTCTCAGTCTCTGGGGGCTTCAGGCAGCTGCCTGGGGGTGGGGCGCTGATGTCATCCTATCCAGCAGGAACTATGACCATGGGTGGCATGTACAGGTGAGGAGTGTGGGTGATAGGACAGTGGACAGTATGTACAGGAGAGTAATGTGGAGGCTATGACAGTGGATGGTATGTACAGGAGAGTAGTGTTGAGGGTAAGACAATGGGCAGTATGTACAGGAGAGTATTGTGGAGGATAATCTACCATATTATACACTGACATGTGCAAGGATCTCCAGGGGCCCCAATTCGCCATATTGTACACTGACATGACATTGGGCAGTATGTACAGGAGAGGAGTGTGGAGGATATGACAGTGGGCATGAGAAGAGTGTGGAGGGTATGACAGTGGGCAGTAGACATGTGCACTGCCAAAAAATTCTTTTTTTTTCGTTTATGTTATTTTCGTTACTTTTATTTTTTCGGAAATTCGGGAAAATAAAAAAAAAAACATTTTTCGTTTTTGTTTCATTCGTTTTTTTTATTTTTTCGGAAATTCGGAAATTCAGCAAAAAACTAATACGACGGAAAAAACAAAATTTCCGAAAAAAAAACGAATGAAACGAAAATGAAAATTTTTATTTTTTTTGGAAATTCAAAAAATTCGGAAAATTTCAGAAATGAAAAAATTCCACAATTTCGAAAATTTCACAATTTCAAAAATGAAAAATTCGAAAATTTGAAATTTCGAAAATGAAAAATTTGAAATTTCGAAAAAGAAAAGTTTCAAAAATCTGAAAATTAGGAATTTCGAAAATTCGAAAATTCTGAATTTCGAAAATTAGAAAATTTTAAATTTCGAAAATTTTAAATTTCGAAAATTCATAAATTCGAAATTTCGAAAATTCTAAATCCGTAAATTGGAAAAATAAAAAATTAGGGCCAGATTCACAAAGCACTTACGCCGACGTATCTAGAGATGCGCGGCGTAATTGAAAAATGAGCCGCGCGTATTTTTGCGCCGTATCCTCAAAACGAAATACGCCTGAAAACCATTTTTTTCCGTCCTACGTAAAACGATTACACCGGCGCATCTTAGAGCGCAAAATACGCTAGACACACCATTGTTTTGATAGGCAAAGATGCAAATGAGGGAGATAAGGCGATCCACAAAGTTAAGTGTGCGGCGTAGTCTATGCCCTGTTCGCATCTGTTAGTTTCCGACGGGAAGTTACACTTTATAAAAGGTGCCTTAACTTTGCTCCAGCCGTATAAAGGTCAGCTAAAGCAACACCATTAAGGAAGAGCTGAGCACACACACTTGCCGGACTACAATCTGTCTGCCAACATGCCAGGGGCATCCATGCTCATAACTATACTAGTGACTTTAGAGGCGCAAAGAAGGAGGAGGGAACGGAGGAGGAGGGCACAGGAGAGGGTATACCGCAGACGCCTAGACATCTTTGGCATGTGTGATTCTGAGGTGTATCGCAACTTCAGATTCAACCGTGAAGCCATCATGGAATTAACCACAATCCTGCAGGATGACCTCACCAGCCCAGCACAACGCTCACATGCAGTGCAGCCACTGATCAAGGTCCTGGCAACACTGCATTTCCTTGCCACTGGCTCTTTTCAGCGCACAAGTGGATTGTTGGCTGGGATGTCACAATCCTCCATTAGCAGATGTGTGCACCAGGTTGTCCCTGCAATCCTGAGACGCATGGCCAACCAAATCATCAAACCCACCCAGGAGGTCCAGCGAATGAACACAATGACAGATTTTTACAAAATTGCCAGATTCCCACGCACCATCGGGGCCATTGATTGCACACATGTGGCACTACAGCCCCCCGTGAGACAGAGCACATGTACCGCAATAGGAAGCATTGGCATTCAATCAATGTCCAGGTGATAGCCGATGCCCAATACCTCATATGGCACGTCCGTGCCAAACACCCAGGATCCAGCCATGACAGCTACATATTCCGTCAGAGCAACATCTCAAGAGAATTTGAACAGAACGTGTATGGGGACAGCGGGCTGGTTGGTGAGTGACATGGGTGTCAGGTATGACTGTCCCCCCCCATGATGCAGACATCACGAGGGGCACATGCATGACTAACATCCTCCTGTCTTTTCCCTTCCAGGTGACTCTGCATATGCACTGGGACCCCATCTCATGACTCCATTCCGGAACCCCCAAACCCCAGGAGAGGAAAGATACAATGCTGCACACATACTTACCCGTGGAGTGGTGGAACGCACATTTGGCCTCCTGAAGTCACGTTTCCGATGCCTGGATAAGTCTGGGGGTACCCTGTTGTATTCCCCAGACTTTGTGTGCCAGATCATCGGTGCATGTTGCATGCTGCACAACTTTGCAGTGAGAAGGGGCCTGCAGATTGACATACGTGATGACCTGACCCCTGAACCAGACATTCCCCCCTAACCCAGGGTACCCCCTCTTCTGAGGGAAGAGCATCCAGGAGACGCCTTCGCAGAAGGCAATTTTGTACGTTAAACACACACATTTATCATGGCACAATGAGAATGCATGCATGCACACCCACTGTGGTCCCTAGCACACACACCCCACATGCACATCGAATTGGATTAGACCCAAGTAATCCAAATGGTATTAGGGAGCAGCAACGCCACGCCACGGCTCCAATTATGTCACTGTGCATTCATACACCTTTCACATGGACCTGGGATCACTTCTCCCTAGTCCTGGGGATCCCTACTCCACCAAAACTGAGGGTGACATCTTTTTCACCAGGAATGTCACCCCCACATTTACACATTATTCACACACATAAAACAAATCATAATCACACTAGAAAATCATATAAAAAAAAATAACCAAAAGAACATCCCAACATATCAATGGCGGCGTGAGCTATGCCTGGGCCGGCCACAGGCACGGCCACGGCCCCTCAGGGAAGACTCATGGGGGGGAGCAGGGGAAGGAGGAGCCTCCCTGGGTGGCTGCCCACCTGCTGGCCTGCCCTCCAAGGCCACAGCGATCCTGGTCAGGCCCAGAGTGAGGGCTGCCGTATTGTCCTGGACAGCCTGGGTGTTGTCCTGGACAGCCTGGGTCAGGGCAGTCACCTCAAGGGCCACGCCTGTTGTGGCGGCCTGCAGCTCACAAAAGCAATTGATGAGTGCTACAGTATTTGTGCCCACGTCACTGACTGACTCCTTGATGAAGGCCAGGCTCTCCTCCATCTGGGCCAAAGTCCGGCTGACCTGACCCAGATGTTGTGTCTGACGGGCCTGGTCCCTCTGCAGATTTGCAGGCAGGAACTCGGCCACCCCCCTGGTCTTCTGGGTGGCCTTCCTGCCTGCAGTTGAGTCTTGTGGCCTGGGAGCAGGGGAGCCCCCTGGTGGGGGGATGTTATGGGAGGAGTGGGAGGGACTACCCCTGATGGTGGCCTGACTGCCTCCAGATGAGGCTTGTGGCCTGGGAGGAGGGGAGCCCCCTGGGGGGGGCAGCCCTGTTGGGGGAGGAGTGGGAGGGACTACCCCTGATGGTGGCCTGACTGCTGTCAGCCACAAGGAAATCCTGATCCCACACACAACATCACTTCTCTGGCAATGTCCATCCGATCATCCTCAACCTCCTCCCCCTGAACCTCCTCCCCCTGAACCTCCTCATGAGGGGAGTTGTGGCCACTCCCCTGCCCTGGGGACTCCGGCCTTTCTGGTGGCTCCTCAGCAGCCTGTTGTCCTGGGGGTGGTGCAGCCTGGCCTGATGGCCCAGCAACCTCCTGGCCATCTGTGGAGGACACAAAACATACACAGGTTGAAGGATCCACACACTTGGCACATATTCCCTTCCCCCACCCACACATGCTACTCACCAGATGGAAATAAAAAAAAACTTACCTGTCCTCACAGGATCATCAGATTCAAAGCCAGGCAGGCCCACCACTTGCTGGCTATGGAAGCACCGGGCCACCGCAAGTTCCTCCACAGTCCACCTTACGGTGCAGGGTGGGCCTCCTCCAGTGCCCCTGGCATGGGCTGTTTGCTTGGCCAGCTTCTCACGGACCAGGCTCCTAAGATCATTGATCTTCTTGGAAATCCCACTGGGGGTCCTTGTCTCCCCCCCCCCCTCCGCATTGATCCGATCCGTAATCTCCTGGATTATTGCCCTCTTCCTGGTCGGGGTGATGTCCCGGCTGTCAGGGCCATGCAAAAATCGCCCAAATTGGGTGATAGTCCTGGCAAGTAAGTGCTTCTCATGCACCGAGAAGTTCAGCTTTCTTCTCTTAGGTGCCATCTCACCACACAGCACTCAGCAACAAACAGACACTAAATTCAAACAGAACAAACACAAAAACACACAGAACAAACAGACAAAAAGACACAGAACAAACACAAAAAGACACAGAACAAACACACACAAAAATCAGACAGCAAAAACCAGACACCAAAAAAAGAAAACACAAGCAGACAGCTAATACAAATTCAGACAAAAAACACAGAAGAAACAGACACAAAACACACTCAGAAAATACACACAGCTACTACAACCTCCTACTACAATAAATCTTTAATCCAACAATACGACACTAACCAACAAACAGCCACAAACAACAGAACAAAAGCACCTTACTTTAGGAAGGGAAACACAGGGATGTACTTTTGCAATGGAAGTGCGTTTGTCTGGGGCTATTTAAGCACAGGGCGATTCTCACACTAAGTATGCTTGGCCTTTTTCCTATCTCACTGATTGCGCCGAGCCGAGTTCTGCACATGCCCAGTGAGGTGCAGATTCGTGCGCGCATGCGCAGTACGGCTGGCTCTTCATTTGCATGGGGTCACGGCTCATTTCAATGGAGCACGCCCACTTCCTTCCCACTTGCAATTACCCCGCCTTACGCCTCGGTATTTACGTTACGCAGGCGCTAATTTGGGCGCAAATGCGCTGTGGATACGGCACTTACGTTACAAAATTGAGGCGCCGTAACTTAAATGACATACGTTAGGACAAACTAAATTTGTGCCGCTCTACGTGAATCTGGCCCTTAGAAAATTCGAAAATTGAAAATTTCGAAATTCGAAAATTGAAAATTTCGAAATTCGAAAATTGAAAATTTCGAAATTCGAAAATTTAAAATTTCGAAATTCAAAAATTTAAAATTTCGAAATTAGAAAATTAGAAAATTTTAAATTTCGAAATTCGAAAGTAAAAAATTAGAAATTTCAAAATTAGAAATTTCGAAAATTAGAAAATTGAAAGATTCGAAATTTGAAAAATCGAAAATGAAAAATTCGAAATTTCTAAAATTGAAAAATTCGAAAATTCTGAATTTTTTTTGTATTTCCGAATTTCCGAAAATTCGAAATTGAAAATTCGGAAATTTAAAAATTCGGAAATACGAAATTGAAAAATTCGAAAATTCGAAATTGAAAAATTTGAATTTGAAAAATTCGAAATTGAAAAATCGAAAATTCGAAAATTGAAAAATTCGAAAAAACACTTTCACACCCACCATACTCATTCACACCCACGAAAAAAAAATCGAAAATTCGAAAATGAAAAATTTGAAAATAAAAAAAAATATGAAAAATTCGAAATTTCTAAAATTGAAAAAATCGAAAATAAAAAATGAAAAATTCGAAATTTTAGAATTCTGGATTTTTAAAATAAAAAAAAAAAACGATCAGAAATTCGGAAATACGAAAATTCGGAAATTTAAAAATTCGGAAATACGTAATATCCACAATCACCCCCACTGTAATATCCACAGACATCTCCCCCACTGTAATATCCACAATCTCCCCCACTGTAATATCCACAGACATCTCCCCCACTGTAATATCCACAGACATCTCCCCATTGTAATATCCACAATCTCCCCCACTGTAATATCCACAGACATCTCCCCACTGTAATATCCACAGACATCTCCCCACTGTAATATCCACAGACATCTCCCCACTGTAATATCCACAGACATCTCCCCATTGTAATATCCACAGACATCTCCCCACTGTAATATCCACAGACATCTCCCCCACTGTAATATCCACAGACATCTCCCCCACCGTAATATCCACAATCACCCCCACTATAATATCCACGGACATCTCCCCCACTGTAATATCCATGGAGATCTCCCCCACTGTAATATCCACAGACATTTCCCCCACTGTAATATCCACAGACATCTCCCCACTGTAATATCCACAATCAACCCCACTGTCATATCCGAAGACATCTCCCCCACTGTAATATCAACAGACATCTCCCCCACTGTAATCCACAGACATCTCCCGCACTGTAATATGGTCCACATCTCCCCCACTGTATAGGGAGATTAGTGTTTGCTTAGTCTTACCAGAGAAGCTGGCCGCACACGAGCAGTTAAGGCGGGTGATGACGTCAGGGCGCTGCTCTAGGCTCACCTAGGCTGTCTCCGGGTGGACCAAAATGGTCCGCGGATCACAAAGTGTGCCGATCCGCATATGGTGACCAGTTCGGATCACGGATCATTTCCGATCCGTTGCACCACTAGTTTCAATCAAAAAAATTAACGATTAATCGAAGAATTAATAGTTGATTTCCACAGCCCTAAAAAAATAATAAATATTAAAACCCACTGACACTGTCCACTTCCCTACTGACACCAATTTCTGCCCTGCTGACACCGCCCACTGCTCTGCTGATATACACACATGTGTGTGTGCTCTGGCATGCACACCGTAAGGCTTGAATCACACCTATGCATTCTTAGTGCTTTTGCATTTTTCAGATTTGCACTACAGTCCATTTAACATGGTTTCCTGTGGAACACGTTCTGTAGTGCAAATCTGCAAAATACAAAAAGCACTAAAAATGCCTAGGTGTGAATCAGGCCTAATACATTGGGCTGCGCACACCGATGCTCTTCAGCCAAGTACATTGCGAACATATTTCTCCTCAGACATGGCACATGGTTCTTGGTTATATGCCCATGAATCCAGCCTAAGACTGCTTATATATGCTTTTGACATCACAGAGCAGAAAATATAAATTCTGTTACATGCACTGGGACCATGTTTATTCAGAATGGTTTTTCCTGATCTTCTTTGTTCTGTTCATGTTCTGATTTGAAATGTATGTTTTGATTATGGCTGCAATCTCAGCTTGTCTTAAAGATTCTGTTTGTTTCTTTGCCACCAAACCTGGCCTGTTAATGCTATGACAGTATTTGAGGGCCATTACCTGTGAGGATTGTGGAGTAAAACCAATTTCTAAATGCAGTGTCTATGTTAAATACCAAATGCCCCACACATCCCTGTGCTATTCACTGGTGACACGGAGCGCCCACACAAGTTCAAAACATTCATCATTTTAAGTTTCCTTTGAGACTGTAGTCTTTGCATACTTACGACAGAAGGTTGCGTTCCTCCAGGGTAGCACCACTGCTCCTGCAGCTTGACAAGCATCTGTATAGGCCTGAAAATGACTGCATAAGATGTCAGGGTCTAAATGGAACTCACACATGTCATCGAAACAGTTAAAAAAGTAGTCCATAGAATTTACAGTCATTTGACAATGCTGGAACACACCATCATAGGAAAACATTTTGCCACAAGAGTCTTCACTATAAATTGCATTTTGTACTTCTGGTGTGCAGACAGGCCTAACTGTAGTGGATGGCAAACAGCTGGAAAGACAAAAAGCTTGTTATTTGTATAGTTTACCTACACATCTCTACCAAGTGTTCTTTGTTACACTGATTACAAAAAAGCACTTGTGATTGACAATTACTCAGTCATACAACACTGTACCCAAAGTATTTGTATACAGTTTTTGGAGACATATATAACTGTCACTCTAGGAAAAGAGTGGTGCTGGAAGTACTAGCAGATTTAGATACACTAACACATTTAAGCCAAGCTCCAGCTAACACTGTTTAAGTGGTTACAGTAACAGTTATTTTTCTTTTGGGATAAAAGTTTAAAAATAAATAAATAAAAGCTGACCATTGTAAGCACCCACGTCAGTGGTAACTGGTGTGTTTAATCCCTGTCCTGTAACTGCTACATCTGCAAGAGAGCTTTATCTTTTGAAAAATAACAGACTTGCTGGCAAGATCATCATGTGGAAATAAAGGAAAGAAAGAAGGCCTCATGTACACAGAGCAATTGAAAAACTTCTGAACACTGGAAACTGCCAGCTAATAAACAACTGTGAAAAATCTATGTTAACAGCTTTTACATACTGAGTTTAGCAGCAGTTAAGATAACCTCAGGAGACCCTCCCAAATGTCCACAATGCAGGGAAAACATGTAAATTATTAAATATTTCAGCCATTCTGTGAGAAGAGAGAGCAGTGTTCTTTATCTATGGAGCCTCTCTCTGGCGCTCTGCCAACCAGTCTCTCTCTCTCTGCCTCTCTCTGCTCTCTCTTTCTGCTGTCTCTCTCTGCTGTCCCTATCTCTGCTGTGTGTCTCCCTCTCTGCTGTCTCTCTCTCTCTCTCTCTCTGCTGTCTCTCTCTCTGTTGTCTCTCTGTTGTCTTTCTCTCTCTCTGCTCTCCCTCTCTCTGCTCATCCTCTCTCTCGGCTGTGTCTCTCTCTGCTGTCTCCCTCTCTCTCTCTGCTGTCTCCCTCTCTCTCTCTGCTCTCTCTCTCTGCTGTCTCCCTCTCTCTCTCTGCTGTCTCCCTCTGCTCTCCCTCTCTCTCTCTCTCTCTCTCTCTGCTCTCCCTCTCTCTCTGCTCTCCCTCTCTCTCTGCTCTCCATCTCTCTCTGCTCTCCCTCTCTGCTGCTGTCTCTCTCTCCCATGCTCTCTCTCTTTCTGTGCCTGTCTCGATCGCTGTGCCTGTGTCTCTCTCTCTCTGCCTGTGTGTCTCTATCTCTACATGTGTCTCTCTCTCTCTCTCTCTCTGCCTGTGTGTCTCTCTATGCCTGTGTTTGTCTCTCTCTCTCTCTCTCTGCCTGTGTGTGTCTCTCTCTGCTGTCTCTCTCTCTGCTGTCTCTATCTGTTGTCTCTCTCTCTGCTGTCTCTCTCTGCTGTCCCTCTATCTCTCTCTCTGCTGTCTCTCTCTCTCTGCTGTCTCCCTCTCTCTGCTCTCCCTCTCTGCTGTCTCTCTCTCTGCTGCTGTCTCTCTTTTTGTGCTCTCTCTCTTTCTATGCCTGTCTTTCTCGTTGTGCCTGTGTGTCTCTCTCTCTCTGCCTGTGTGTGTGTCTCTTTCTCTCTGCCTGTGTGTGTCTCTCTCTCTCTGCCTGTGTGTGTCTCTCTCTCTCTGCCTGTGTGTGACTCTCTCTCTCTCTCTGCCTGTGTGTTTCTCTTACTCTGCCTGTCTCTCTGTCTGTCTGACCCTCCCTCCCTTGCAGGCGGCAGTAGCAGCATGTGGTGAAAATTGTGTTTCTCCCATATCTTTGGCCCCATGCACATGAGACGCTGTTAAACGTGTGTTCAGAGGCAGTTGGACACTTTTTTCCACTGCCCCTGAACACATTCAATGTTATCCTATATGTGTCCATGCACACAGTCTCGTTTATTGCTGTTTTTAGGCAGTTTCGTTTAACCTTGTTTTTCCAGAAGCAAAAAAATGGGCAAGTGGACAATCCACAACTTGTGGCAGGTGACATGGCCAGGTGATGTGTCAGGTGACGTGGCAAGTGGACAATCCACAACTTGTGGCAGGAGATGTGGCCAGGTGATGTGTCAGGTGATGTGGCAAGTGGGCAATCCACAGCTTGTGGCAGGTAACGTAGCAAGTGGAAATCCTCAACTTGTGGCCAGGTGACGTGGCAAGTGAACAATTCACAACTTGTGGCAGGTGACGTGGACAGGTGAACTATTGCAGGACACATTCCGGACACCACTACATGTGGTAGGACGAGCAAAAGATTCTGGAATGGTGGCAACAGGAAGTTTCTCTTTTGGGGCAACCTTGGGTAGGCAAGACGTGGAACAGGAGGGACCCCAAGCCAGGATCTGTCCGGCAGTCCAGTCAATGTGAGGAGAATGGAGTCTTAACCAAGGAAGACCCAAAACGATAGGAGCTGAGGTCTTAGGTAGAACAAGGAAGGATATCCACTCCTGGTGAAGTGTGCCTACTGACATCTTAACAGGGACTGTCTGGAAGCGGATAGGACCCCCCGGGAGAACAGTTCCATCAATCGCCGAGACCACCAATGGTGTGGTGAGGGGCAAAAGGGTAAGTCTCATGGACGATGCGATTTCCCAGTCTATGAAATTGCCAGCGGCTCCGGAATCCAGATATGCCGAGACCGAATGAGAAGAAGCACCAAAATGAAGGGACACAGGAAGAAAAAGACGAGAAGGTGAAGGAGATATTTCTGGATCCAATACTCCACCTTCCAGATGTATTGAACTCGAGCGTTTCTCGGGGCGAAGAGGGCAAGTGTCACGAAAATGACTTTTGCCCCCACAGTATAGACACAGGCCTAGAGTTCTGCGCCTGGCACGTTCCTCAGGGGATAGCCTGGTCCGACCCAGCTGCATGGGTTCCTCAGTTGGCAAGGGATGCTCCATGGGTCGAAGAGAGGGGAGCTCAGGCTGACTAAGGGCCAAGCGATGTTGGTGTCGCTTTTCTAGGGTCCTTTCCTGAAAGCGAATATCGATCTGATTACACAAGGAGATCACTCCGTCCAGATCAGTGGGGATGGTTCTTCCTGCTAGTTCATCCTTCACTCTATCAGATAGGCCATGCAAAAAGGTTGCGACTAAGGCCTCATTGTTCCAGCTCAGTTCAGCTGAGTGGATACGGAACTGAAGAGAATATTGTCCCACTGAACGGGATTCTTGGCGGAGACGTAAAAGGGCGCTGGCTGCTGAAGAGACACGAGCCGGTTCTTCAAAGATATTCCGAAAAAGTTTCAAGAAAAGAGGCAGGCTAGAAACCACTGGATCATTCAATTCCCACAGAGGGGCAGCCCAGGCTAAGGCTTCCCCGGAGAGGAGAGAAATGATATAGGCTATCTTGGCCCGATCAGACAAGAAGTACTGGGGCAGGAGCTCAAAATGAATAGTGCATTGGCTAAGGAATCCCCTGCAGGCTTTGGAGTCTCCAGAAAAACAGATTGGAGGTGATAACTTCAGTGAATGCGACTCTGCGACTGGTGCAACAGGTGCAGCTGCTGGTTGTACTTGGGGTTGCGGATTCGGGGTTCCCAGCGAGGTCTGAAGCTGATCAAAGCGGGAAGCCAGATCCTGAAGGAAACGCATCACCTGATCCTGATTAGCTTAATGCGTCTCGAGTCTGCGAACAATGCACTGTAATGGATCATCTGCGGGGAGCGGCATGTCGGCCGGATTCATGGCTGTTCAAACTGTCAGGTCACCCGTAGCCAGGTGACAAGTGCACCCCTTTGGGGTCAGGGATGCACCACAGGGTGGTGAATCCTATGGCCGGCTACTGCTAGCAGAGACGAAGCGTGAACCTAAGATCACCCAGGGCGCGGAGTCTAAGACCCAGTTTTGTATTCACCAGAGCCTTTGATGGTAAGGATGGTCTTGGCCGCAACTGGGTCCAGGTCGCATCCCCGAGATTCCTCAAGTCACACTCCGCAGGGAGAAAGGGGAAGCAGTCAGCAGGACAAACAGTGGTGATGGGCAAGCCAAGGTCAGGGCAACAGGCAGACAAGGATAACCGTGGGACCTGCAAATAGTCAGGGGCACAGGCAGACAAGGAAGTCGGGAACAAGCCAAAACGGTACACGGAAGATGAACGAAGCACTCTGCAAACAGGAACTAGCAACTATACTGCAGACAGGAACTAAGCATAGGAACACTGTTGAACAGCACTGCAGACCTGTAGAGCAACGGTTAATATAGGCTTCCTGGGATGGACTAGGGTGGAGCCATACAGGAAGAGGAAGTGATAAAAAGGGAAACCAGAACAGGGTCAGCCTCTAATGAACACATGGAGATCAGGTAAGCAGACAGACTTGATGCATATTCATGACATAGAGTAGTTCTTGGCTACTGATAATATCAAAGAGAGGGCGAAGATAGATGTTGAAAAGCACCGGTGACAGGGGGGATCCTTGGGGGACTCCACATGACACCGTGCGCTTTTCCGACGTGAAAGAACCCAATTTAACTGTTTGTGATCGGTTTTCAAGAAAGGAAGAAAACCATGGTAAATCACCTTCTGCGACTCCTGCTACCTTGGCTAGTCGCATCAGTAACAGTTTGTGGTCTACCGTGTCAAAGGCTGCGCTTAGGTCCAGCAGAACCAGGAGACAAGATTCTCCTTCGTCTGCGGCCTCGAGGGCATCGTCCCATATTTTGAGTAAGGCCGTTTCTGTCCTGTGTCCGGGACGGAAGCCTGATTGTAATGGATCCAGTAGATTGTGGGTATCTAGATGCTGTTGCAGCTGTTGTACCACTACTTTCTCCATTATCTTGGAGAGAACGTTTAGGCCTGTTATGGGACGGCGGTGAGTTGGGTCCTTGGGATCCAGGTTAGGTTTTTTCAAGATGGGCTGGATTGTGCCCTCTTTCAACAGGGATGGCACTGTGCCTTCCTTAAATGACTGGTTTATAAGCTGTGTGATGGGTGGTGCCAGGATGTCGGCACATTCCTTCAGCAGTTTGGTGGGGATGATATCATTGGGCGATGTGCTGTTCCGCAAAGCACCAATGATATTTTTTGTGGTATCGATGGAGATCGGTTCCAGAGTGAACTTTGTTGATTGTAGAGCGTTTCTGTGGGTGTTTTGTGGTTGATTGACGGTGGGGTTGAGGGGGGTATTGTTTTGCATGATGCTTTCCCGGATTCTTTCAATTTTGTTGATGAAGAAATCCG
Source organism: Rana temporaria (assembly GCF_905171775.1). Taxonomy (NCBI): domain Eukaryota; kingdom Metazoa; phylum Chordata; class Amphibia; order Anura; family Ranidae; genus Rana; species Rana temporaria. Next base: position 189,776,980 of record NC_053492.1, read on the forward strand.
ATAGTTCATTACAGAACTCTTGGGTGTCTGAGTTGGGGACTTCAAGACATCCTGGATTCATGGTCTGGGTGACCATCTTGAAGAGTTCGCGGGGGCGGTTTAGGGCGCTGTTAATCGCCATAGAAAAATGATGTTTCTTGGCTTTGAAGATTTCTTTATGATATCGTGTTGTTATTGCCTTGTAGATGATGAGGTTATCCTCTGCAGGGCTTCTTTTCCAGGCGGCTTCCGCCCTTCTGCGCTCTTGCTTCAGAAGCGACAGCTGGTTGTTGAACCAGCCGGACTTTTTTTTTCGGATGCAGGCTTTGCGTTTCGGTGCTACTAAATCGGCTGACTGTAGCAGGGCTGCGTTTATGGCATCCAGTGTATCTGCGGCTGTTTGATGTGGATGGATTGTTTTGATTCTGTTTCCCAAGGTAGATTTGAAGAGTTCCGAATGGAGCTTCTTCTGAGATCTAGCCCAGTGTATTGTCACTGGCTTGGGTGCTTTTATCACTGGGGGAATTTTGGAGATTATGAAATTAATTGCATGGTGGTCTGTCCATGGCAATGGTTCATTTTCTAAAATGCTTATTTTCAGATTTTGTCTAAAAATTAGGTCGAGTGTGTGACCTGAAGCATGTGTTGGCCCGCATATAAGTTGCTGTAGCCCTAATCCCTCCAGGTGATCGATGCAGGTGTCCGCAATGGGATCCTGTGCGGAGTTGGCCCACAGATTAAAGTCCCCGAGCAGCAAAAGGTGTTTGCTGTTAAGGGTATAAGTGGATATAAACTCTGTTAATGATGGCAAAAGCTGCGATTTTGGCCCAGGTGGCCTATAGCAGAGGAGAATGTGAACAGTCTCCTGGGGGGAAGTTTGAAGTTGAAGAGTAAGGGTTTCCATGAATGGAAGAGGATTTTGAAGGGCTGGCTTAGTGATTGCAATGTGATTCTTGTGGATCACCGCCAGGCCTCCTCCTCTTTGCCCTATTCTGTTTTCCGTTATAATGCAATAGTTTTCTGGCACCAATTCTCCGAGAATGGTGTTGCAGTCGTCTGAGAGACAGCTTTCTGTAATAAAGAGGCAGTCTAGATCGTTTTGTAGTAAGAAATCGTGGATTTCTAATCTGTGTTTTACTGCCGATCTTGTGTTGATCAAAGCACATGATATGTGCTTGAGCTGGGTTAAATAGTTAAAATTTTTGATGGTCGATCGTCGATCGAATCTCAAAAGTTGCTCTATTTTTAAGGCCTTTTTGGTGACGGCTGGTAATGCTGTTGCGAATTGTCTCAGACCCCGAATAGAGTCCGCAGAGTATCGCAGATTAGCCATTGTCGCCAGTCACCAGGGGGGGGGGGGGGGTAATGATTAAATTATGATGGAGGGAAGATTCGCTGAATCCTCTCTCTTGGCCTTGGTCCAGAGGAAGGCAAAAAAACCCTGGCAGTGCTAAGCCAATGTGCTGTCGCAGGGAAAAAAATTCCTTCCTGATCCCTGGGAGGCGATCGGACAAAGCCCTGGATCAAGTACTGTTGGGTTGAGGGAGGAAAGGGGGATGAGAGGTGTCCCTATTACTGGGGTGTACCAAGATGGCCGCCGACCGAGACACAAGCCTCAGGTTTGCAGCTGTTTAACTAGGTTGGTTTTAAAAAAATTGATAATCCGGGGAGGATGGGGTCCTCCAGGGATAGGGGGAGATGTTTCTGGCCAAATTCCGTAGATTCCCAGGCTGTTTTTATGCCTAAATGTGGCGCGCCGCTAGGCCGCGGCTGAAGCCGCGGTCTTTCCTTATTGCGGTCGGCCGCGAATGAGGCATGGTCTGGCCCGGATGCGGGAAGAGCCGCGAGACGCCGGGAAAAAGCGCCGGGGATCCAGGATGAATGTGGGTGACAGTGTGGGGTGCGATGCGGCTTAACAGACGAGTTATAAGCCGCAATTTGGATCGCTGAAATGGCTGTCCTGAAAAGGACGGTCATCAGCGATTCCTGGGGGGTGGATGGCCCTGAAAGACAGGGTCTTACCTGAGGAGAGATGGAGGAGAGATGGCCCACGAGGGGGCCCAAGTAGAAGGAGCCGGTCCTTTGAGCTGCAGTTGATTCGTGCAGCAAGGTTGCGAGGGGAGCGAGCAGCGGCGACGGGGAGGAAAACCCTGCCTGTCTGGGCACCAGGAGCCACACGTCCTACTGCTAGGTACGTGCGCCGAGTACTGCTGGACCAGTTCAAGCCCTGGGGAGGAGTCACTCTCTCAGACTCAATCCTGAGAGGTCAGGAGATGGTGTCCTAGGTGACGTGGCAAATGAACAATCCACAACTTGTGGCAGGTGATGTGGCAGGTGACCTGGCCAGGTGACGTGGCAAGTGGACAATCCACAACTTGTGGCAGGTGACGTGGCCAGGTGATGTTGCCCAGGTGACGTGTCCAGGTGATGTGGCAGGTGATGTGGCCATGTGATGTGGCAAGTGGACAATCCACAACTTGTGGCAGGTGATGTGGCCAGGTGACGTGGCCAGGTGACGTGGCCAGGTGACAATCCACAATTTGTGGCAGGTGACATGGCCAGGTGAGGTGGCCAGGTGACATGGCAGGTGACGTGGAAAGTAGACAATTCACAACTTGTGGCAGGTGGCATGGCCAGGTGACGTGGCCAGGTGATGTGGCCATGTGATGTGGCAAGTGGACAATCCACAACTTGTAGCAGGTGATGTGGCCAGGTGACTTGACCAGGTGAGATGCCAGGTGACGTGGCAAATGAACAATCCACAACTTGTGGCAGGTGATGTGGCAGGTGATGTGACTAGGTGAAGTGGCAGGTGACATGGCCAGGTGACGTGGCAAGTGGACAATCCACAACTTGTGGCAGGTGATGTGGCCAGGTGATGTTTGCCAGGTGACGTGGCCAGGTGATGTGGCAGGTGATGTGGCCATGTGATGTGGCAAGTGGACAATCCACAACTTGTGGCAGGTGATGTGGCCAGGTGACGTGGCCAGGTGACGTGGCCAGGTGACAATCCACAACTTGTGGCAGGTGACGTGGCCAGGTGACGTGGCCAGGTGAGGTGGCCACGTGACATGGCAGGTGACGTGGAAAGTAGACAATTCACAACTTGTGGCAGGTGACGTGGCCAGGTGACGTGGCCAGGTGATGTGGCCATGTGACGTGGCAAGTGGACAATCCACAACTTGTGGCAGGTGATGTGGCCAGGTGACTTGGCCAGGTGACGTGGCAAGTGGACAATCCACAACTTGTGGCAGGTGACGTGGCCAGGTGAGGTGGCCAGGTGAGGTGGCCAGGTGACATGGCAGGTGACGTGGCAGGTGACGTGGCAAGTGGACAATCCACAACTTGTGGCAGGTGATGTGGCCAGGTGACGTGGCCAGGTGATGTGGCCATGTGACGTGGCAAGTGGACAATTCACAACTTGTGGCAGGTGATGTGGCAGGTTACGTGGCAAGTGGACAATTCACAACTTGTGGCAGGTGACGTGTCAGGTGACATGGCAGGTGGACAATCCACAGCTTGTGGCAGGTGATGTGGCAAGTGATACTGTCATGGACTTGGTAGGCCACTAGGTGGCGCTAATCGCGCACCGGCGCACGGGTGCGCGCAATAGCATCAGCGGTGCGCGCGGGCACGCGCAATAGCGGTAGCGGCGCGCGGGCACGTGCTGACGCCATTTTGGCGCCACTTAGGCTATTTAATGGGGCTCATCCCATAGCCTCTTGCTGCTCAGTCAACAGCGTTCCTGTTTACCCTACCTGATACCTGTTACCTGATTGGCTCCTGTTTCCTGTGACCTTGGCTTACCATTGACCCTGCTGTTCTCCGCCTGCCCTGACCTCCGGCTTGTCTGACTTCGCTTCCGTCTCCTCCTTCCAAACGGTCTGCTGCCCGCCTGTTACTGATCCGGCTTGAACTACGACTCTGCTTTGGCTTCCCCTCTGTACCTGATCCGCCCGCCTGTGTTTGACCCGCCCTGCCTGACTCTGCCAGCATCTGAACTACAGTACACCTCCCACCTGCTGCCTGTTCCAGCCATCTGCACCAAGCTCCTGTTGTCTGCTGTCTTACCCTCCAGCATCTCTGCAGTTCCTGCACAGCATCTTCGGAGTCTTCAGGAGACCACCGCAGACCTGCACAGCACCATACCTGGCGCTTGTGCGACTCTGAACTCTAGCGCTCCCTGTCTGCTCTACCAGGGGTTCCGGAGTCAGAGGAGCAAGAGTTGCCATTCCCTGCACGCCAGGCTCTGCTCTGTACCAGGTACGTGACAGTACTGAGCAGCCATGTCTGAGCCTGCGCAGGGAATGGACCCTATGACGGAACTTTGTCGCCATCTGGATGGCCTTACCCAAGCAGTCAGGGCCCTGCAGGAAGGCTATACCCGACTTGAAAATCGTGTCCAGGAACTGTCTACTCCAGCCACTTCCTCTTCGTCTGGCGCATCCGCTTCACCTTCAGTTATTATGCTGCCTCCTGAACCTAAGGTGCCCATGCCTGAAAGATTTGCAGGAGAACGAAGCAAGTTTAGAGCGTTCCGGAATGCTTGTGAGCTCTACTTTGCGCTTCAGCCACGAACTTTCTCACTAGAAGCTACCAAAGTTGGTTTTGTTATTGCCCTCCTATTGGGTGAACCGCAGGCGTGGGCCCACCGTCTGATGGAGCAAAAGGACTTATCCCTTGATCGGTTGGACACGTTCTTTCAGGCTATGTCCTTGTTGTATGAAGACCCTCATCAGGCCGCTACTGCGGAAGCCGCTTTGCATGCCCTCCTGCAAGGTCGCAGACCCGCTGAGGATTATGTAGCCGAGTTCAGAAGGTGGAGTGCGGACACTAACTGGAACAATGCGGCCCTTTGTTATCAGTTCCGCTTGGGCCTCTCCGAAACACTCAAGGATGAACTTGCACGTATAGGGGTCCCTGACACCTTGGAGGCTCTTATCAACCTAACCATCCAGATTGACAGACGTTCGAGGGAACGCAGGACTGAACGTGCCACCGGTCTGAATCGCCCAGCATGGATGTTGCCTCGGGTACCCGCGTACCCTAACCCGATTCCTCCAACCCCGATCACTGCCTCTAGAGACATTCCAGAACCCATGCAGCTGGGTTTGATCCGCCCTTCCCTCACTGCTGAGGAACGACTTCGACGCCGGACAAACAACCTTTGCCTCTACTGCGGAGAGTCCGGCCACTATGTGAGGACCTGCCCAGCAAAATTCCGTAAGTGCACCTTCATGTCATCTGTCCCCTCACCCATTGTCTTCAACAAATCTGCTCATCTGGCTGTTCCCGTTTTATTGCAGCTTCCAGGAAGGGATATACGGACCAGCGCCATACTTGATTCCGGGGCCTGCAGCTGTTTTCTGGACTCTGCCTTTGCCACTCATCACCATATTCCGTTGCGCCCAAGGGCTGTTGGGCTGTCTGTACACTTGGCCGATGGGTCTATCTTGAAATCCGGGCCAGTCACCCAAGAAACCTTGCCCATCGCCACTACCATCTCGGACAGTCATCGCGAACTTTTATGCTTGGATGTTATTGAATCCCCTCTGTTCCCTATAATCCTGGGCATACCCTGGCTCCAGGCTCACAACCCTCAGATAAATTGGACTACCGGTGAGATTTGCTTCTGTTCTACCTACTGCCAACAACACTGCTTGCAGGCGATCTCATCTCCCCCTTCTTTGCTTTGCATGGACTCCGACATTGAAATCCGCCAATCCGTCCCCGAGGTGTACCATGAGTTCCTGGACGTCTTCAGCAAAAAGGGGGCTGACACCCTTCCCCCTCACCGGCCGTACGACTGCCCGATTGAGCTCCTCTCTGGGGCCGAAATCCCTTTCGGAAGAATTTTCCCCCTAACTGAACTAGAACTTGAAAATCTAAAGACTTATGTCGACGATAACCTCAAGAAGGGGTTTATCCGCCCCTCTACCTCACCAGCAGGGGCAGGAATTTTCTTCGTCGAGAAGAAGGACCATTCTCTCCGCCCCTGCGTGGATTACCGCAAGCTTAATAAGGTAACAATAAAAAATCGATACCCCCTTCCGCTGGTGCCGGAACTGTTCCAAAGACTGGGAGCAGCGGTCATCTTCACGAAACTGGACTTGCGGGGGGCCTATAACTTGGTACGAATACGGGACGGCGACGAATGGAAGACTGCCTTCCGCACCCGCTTCGGCCATTATGAGTACTTGGTGATGCCCTTCGGGCTCTGCAACGCGCCTGCCACATTCCAGCACTTCGTGAATGACATCTTTAAGGACTACCTTGACCTCTTTGTCGTAGTCTACCTTGATGACATCCTCATTTTTTCCCCTTCTGTTGTCAAACACCGGGAACACGTCAAAAGCGTGCTTAAGCGACTCCGAATACACGGATTATACGCCAATCCTGAAAAATGTGAGTTCGAATGTGAAAGCATACAGTTCCTGGGACTAGTTATTTCAGTCAACGGCATCGAGATGGACCCGCAGAAGGTTACGGCAATCCTTGATTGGCCTGCGCCCACAGATAAAAAGGGCATCCAACGCTTTATCGGGTTTGCCAATTTCTACAGAAAGTTCATTAGGGGGTTTTCCAACATCATCGCCCCCATAACTGGCCTAACCAAACAAACTGTCCGGTTCCGTTGGTCCCCTGAAGCCCAAGGAGCTTTTGAGGCGTTGAAGAATCTGTTTACGTCTGCACCGGTCCTTAGACACCCAGATGCCAGCCTGCCCTACATCCTGGAGGTGGACGCTTCGGAGACGGCAGTTGGGGCAGTGCTTTCCCAAAGACAGGGGCCAAAGGCCCTTCTGCACCCGGTTGCTTTTTTTTCCCGCAAACTATCTGATGCGGAAAGGAACTATGACGTGGGTGACCGAGAACTTTTAGCGATCAAGGCAGCGCTGGAGGAGTGGCGGTACTTATTGGAAGGTGCAGCTCACCCAATTTTGATCTATACAGACCACAAGAACTTAGAATACCAGAGAGTAGCCAAGAGACTAAGACCACGTCAAGCCAGATGGGCGCTTTTTTTTACCAGGTTCACCTTCCATATAACGTACAGGCCAGGGTCGAAGAATACCAAGTCCGATGCTCTTTCCCGGATGTACTGCAATTCTGAAACCCCTGCTCCTCCAAACACCATCTTATCTTCGGGAAATTTTCTGTTGCTTCAGGATGGCCTACAGTAGGTGAACCCGATTTTGTGTCAATCTCGCTCTCTTTCTCGGTGAGATTGAGCACCTACGAGCCCCATCGCGGGAGCCAGCGCCGAGCTGGCTTGCCGCGATGGAGACAGAGCCGTCATAGAAGCGACGGGAGATCCGACTTGGATTCCCGCCAATTCTACACGTGTGCGGCGTTTGTTATGAATCCTGAGGGGGAAGTCCCCGCCGGATTTTAAATAAAAATCCGGCATGGGTTCCCCCCTCAGGAGCATACCGGGCCCTTAGGTCTGTTATGGGTTGTAAGGAGAGCCCCCCTACGCCGAAAAAAACGGCGTAGGGGGTCCCCCTACAATCCATACCAGACCCGTATCCAAAGCACGCTACCCGGCCAGCCAGGAAGGGAGTGGGGACGAGCGAGCGCCCCCCCCCCCCCCCTGAGCCGTACCAGGCTGCATGCCCTCAACATGGGGGGGTTGGTGCTCTGGGACAGGGGGGCGCACTGTGGCCCCCCCACCTCAGAGCACCCTGTCCCCATGTTGATGAGGACAGGGCCCCTTCCCGACAACCCTGGCCGTTGGTTGTCGGGGTATGCGGGCAGGAGGCTTATCGGAATCTGGGAGCCCCCTTTAATAAGGGGGCCCCCAGATACCGGCCCCCCCACCCTAAGTGAATGAGTATGGGGTACATCGTACCCCTACCCATTCACCTGCAAGAAAAGTGGTAAAAACACAAATAAACCACACAGGGTATTAAAATATTTTATTAGTCTGCTCCGGAGGCCTCCCCTGTCTTCTTTATTAGCTCTTTTACCAGGGGAAGCTTCTTCTTTGACATCTTCGGGTGGGTGGGGGCCACCGTCTGGTTCTCTTCCACCGCCGGGGGGGGTCGCTTTTAAAAAAGCCCCCTCCCCCTGGCGGGTTTCCTCCGGCGTCTTCGGCGGGGGGGGGGCTTCTTCTTCCGCTATCCCGACGGGTCTTCTCCGCTATCGGGTCAGTGTCCTGAGTCTCTGTCATGATCATGAGCTGGCTGGCCATTTTGGTGGCCCCAGCTTATGAAAGACTGTAAGAGTTATGTGGAGTCGTGCACCACGTGCATCCGAAGTAAAGGGAGCAAATCCAGAGCCTGGGGACTGTTGAAGCCTTTGCCCGTACCAGAGAGACCATGGAGAATGATCTCCATGGATTTTATTGTTGAGCTCCCCCCTTCTGAGGGTTTCACCACCATTTTTGTGACAGTGGACAAACTATCCAAGATGGCACACTTTCTGCCCATGAGGGATACACCTTCTGCTCCCGAAACTGCCAAAGTCTTCATTAAGGAAATTGTGCGGTTGCACGGCATCCCCGCAAATATCGTGTCAGATCATGGAGTACAATTTACTTCCAGGTTCTGGAAAGCGCTCTGCGAGTCCCTCAGGATTGAGCTGTCGTTCTCATCTGCTTATCACCCACAATCAAATGGCCAAACTGAGAGGACAAACCAAACATTAGAACAATACCTACGCTGTTTCTCTTCGTTCTCCCAGGAAGATTGGGTCTCTCTACTACCACTGGCTGAATTCACATATAATAATTCAATTCACTCTGCTACCAAACAATCCCCTTTCTTTGCAAATTACGGCTACCACCCGCTATTTTTGTCTAACCGTGTCCCGGAATGTACGGTGCCCGCCGTCCAAGAGACATTAGACTTCGTTAGGACTAACAACAGGCTACTCCAAGAAACTATGGCAAAGACTCAGGAGCATAATACGGAGGTATTTGATAAAAGGCGGAGATGAGAACTCAACCTGGAACCTGGGGATCTGGTATGGTTGTCTACTGTGAACTTGAGAATTGCCTGTCCGTCTAAGAAACTGGGGCCTAAATTTATGGGGCCATTTCCAATCAGGAGGAAGATCAATAGTGTGGCCTATGAACTCGAATTACCAGATTCTTTCCGCATCCATCCGGTCTTTCATGTCACCCTCCTGAAGCCTGACGTCGCCAACCCCTTTCCTGGGCGAAGCACTGATCCACCCGAACCGGTCTTGGTTAACGGCGAGGAAGAATTCGAGATTGAGTCTATCCTTGATTGCAGAAAAAGGCGCAATCAGGTTCAGTTCCTGGTGAAATGGAAGGGCTACGGCCCTGAGGAAAACTCCTGGGAACCTGAACGTAACATCCACGCTAAGAGATTGATTCGGTCCTTCAAGAACGCTCACCCACTCAAGATGTCTCGGTTGGGCATCCGGAGGCTGCCCATTGGAGGGGGGCAATGTCATGGACTTGGTAGGCCACTAGGTGGCGCTAATCGCGCACCGGCGCGCAATAGCGGCAATAGCACATTAGCGCGCACGGGAGCGAGCGTTCGCGGCACGTCGGCGCGCACGGGTGCGCGCAATAGCATCAGCGGCGCGCACGGGACGCGCAATAGCGGTAGCGGCGCGCGGGCACGTGCTGACGCCATTTTGGCGCCACTTAGGCTATTTAATGGGGCTCATCCCATAGCCTCTTGCTGCTCAGTCAACAGCGTTCCTGTTTACCCTACCTGATACCTGTTACCTGATTGGCTCCTGTTTCCTGTGACCTTGGCTTACCATTGACCCTGCTGTTCTCCGCCTGCCCTGACCTCCGGCTTGTCTGACTTCGCTTCCGTCTCCTCCTTCCAAACGGTCTGCTGCCCGCCTGTTACTGATCCGGCTTGAACTACGACTCTGCTTTGGCTTCCCCTCTGTACCTGATCCGCCCGCCTATGTTTGACCCGGCCTGCCTGACTCTGCCAGCATCTGAACTACAGTACACCTCCCACCTGCTGCCTGTTCCAGCCATCTGCACCAAGCTCCTGTTGTCTGCTGTCTTACCCTCCAGCATCTCTGCAGTTCCTGCACAGCATCTTCTGCTGCTCTCTCAGCTGCTGCTACTCACTCTGGTCTCACTAAATGGCTGAAATGGTTGAATAATACTATTTTTTGAGCTTAGGGAGGGTCATATGATGTTTCTTATCTAAACGCTTATAGACGCAAACGTGGTAAAACGCCGCTAAACGCGGCTGCAATCACGGCAAAACGGGCGTTTCTAAACGCTGGTTTCAGCCTTTAAAAAAGTGTTTTCAGCAGAGTTTGCACCGGTGTCTCGTGTGCATGGGGCCTTACATGTTCCTCTTTAGGAACGCTTATAAACAAAAAGGTGGCTAAACTCAGATTACAGCTTTTACATTAGTTTACAAGCATTTGGCATTTCAACTGCCTCTAAACACAGCTTCTGAACGCATTTTTGTGGGTTTAAGAAAAAGCCTCTAAACACAACTGCCTAGAAACTACTATAAACAACCCTGTGTACATGTTATGATAAGATAACATAGAGGAGAGTTATGGGGAAGTTGGAAAAAATGCCCAACTGCTCCTAAACGTCCGTTTACTGTACCAGCAGCAGTGTACATGACTGAGGCCTAAAAAGTAATGCAGCCACCACATCTGGTTTGTTTTTGTGTTTAATACCACTTTAAGGTCAACAATGCATTGTGTATCTCTTCTCCTCTTAGGTTTTAAAACCATATTACACCCTCACAGCATTTTGTAGTTAACATATTGAGCACAATAAAATGAACATTCTCCAGTGAACTATTTGTTGAATTTCTTCTGGAAGCGCTTGCGGTATACAATGCACAAAGCTGTAGGTTCCTGATCTTTCGGTTCTGCTTCCTCTAGACACATGCAGTCCGTTTCGTTCCAAAATGTAATTCTAAAGATTTTTTGTAATTCAGATATTCCGATGAATCCGAATTTCCCAATTACAATAGTAACAAATTTAAACAAATCTGCAATAACGAAACAACATTTCGGATGAAATTTGAATAGTCTTTAAATAAAATTTGAATAGTTTTTGAATTTGAATAGATTTTGAATCAAATTTTAATTTCTGAAGACAATAAAATAAAATAGAAAATAAAGGAATAGAAAAGAATATATTTGAATAAAAAAGAATAGAATATAAAATAAAATAATAGAATATAATAGAGTAAAACAGAACAGAATAAAAAATAAAAGAATAGAAAAAAGTAGAATCGAAATTAAAGGGATAAAATGTAAAATAAAAGAACAGAATAGGAAAGAATATAGTAAAACTATAGTAAAACAGAACAAAATAGAATAGAAAATAAAAGAACAGAATAGATTAGAAAATAAAGGAATAGAATAGAATAACAAATAGAATAGAATAAAATGGGAAGAATTGAACCATCTTCTGATGAATTTCAAACAGAATAAATTTGAATTATAATAGAAAAGAACAGAATAGAAAAAAATATGAAATAGAATAGAAAAAAAAGAATATAACAGAATAAAATGGAAATAATATAACCTTCTTCCAAAATTCTAATTTCAAATAGAATAACTTAAAATTCAAAGAATTGAAAATAATAGAATAGGAAAATATATGACAGAATAAAAAAAAAAGAATAGATTCGAAAATAATAGAATAGAAAGTATATAACCATTACCCAAAATTCGAATTTTGAATAGAATATAATAGATTCGAAAATAAAAGAATAGAATCAACTAGAATTGAAAAGAAAAGCATATTAAAAACAACATAATAGAATAAAAAGAATAGAACCATCTTCCAAAATTCAAATTTCAAATAGAATAAATTTGAATTTGAATATAATAGAAAAAAATATAATAGAAAATAAAATAATAGAAAACAATAGAAAGGAACAGAAACAATATAGCAAGTTAACTGGTTTACAAAATTAGAATTTCGAATAGAATAAATTAGAATTTCAAATAGAATACATTTGAATTTGAATAAAATGGAAAATAATACAATATAACAAAAAAGAAAATAATATAACAGTAAATAAAAGAATAGAATAGAAAAAAACAATCAAATAGAATGGACTAGAAAGAATACAACCATCTTCCAAAATTCAAATTTCAAATAGAATAAGTTTGATTTTGAATGGAATTCTATTAGAATGCAATTCAAATTTTAAATGATTTGAATTTGAATAAACTAAATGAATTCCGAAAATGAATTAAACAAATTAAACAAATTTAACTAAACTAATTTATGTAAATACTGAATAGAAACTAAACAAAACAATTTTTTTCGTTCTGCACATGTCTACCTTTTAAAGTGGTTGTAAACCCACTATTTGGACTTTTACCTACAGGTAAGCCTACAACAAGGCTTACCTGTAGGTAAGGAGAATATCTCCTAAACCTGCACGGTTTAGGAGATATTACCCCCGCAATGCGGGCGGCGCATGCGCAGGGGGGACTCCACGGCTGAAGGACCGGCATCGCCGGACCCTGCCGATTTTAAATCTCCCGCGCGCACGCGCGGGAGTGACGTCATCGCCGCTCCAGCCAATCACAGCGCTGGAGCGGCGATACCCGGAAGACACGCCGGAGCAAGATGACATCCTGCTCGGCGTGGACCAGGTAAGTGGTACACACCTCGTTCCGAGGTAAGTATTTCATAATAGGCTAGTATGCGATGCATACTAGCCTATTATGCCTTTTGCATTGCAGGTTTGGGGGGAAAAAAAAAAGTTTATGCGGTTTAGAACCGCTTTAAGGTCTAGCCTTCAAAGGAAAGAGTTAACAGTGGAAAGGGCAGTCTCCAGCTATTCTGTTAGACTGGAGATCTGAAGAAAGAAAAGAGCCTGGGGTAGAGGTCATGGCACCAGCCATAACTTGCACAATGGTAAGGATTGAAAGAATAACAAGTTGCATACTCAGTAAGCTCCTAAATCAGCAGCTAACATCGAGCACCCACAGATGCTTCAGTACACTGACAGAAAGGTGGGCAGCCTATGTAAACATGGCAGATCACCATTCTGTCACTACAGAGGACATGGATCCTGTGATTCTGCTAAGCAGGGACACCGATCCATGCCTTTTCATAATACAAGCACCCCCCCCCCCCCCACAGTAATAAAGCACATCTTAGCCACACAGTTAAACATTTGATCGCCCCTAATGTTAACCCCTTCCCTGCTAGTGTCATTAGTACACTATCAGTGTCAAAAGCGTCAGTTAGTGTCCCGACCGTCTGCCACAATATCGCAATCCTGCTATAAGTCGCTGATCACCGACATTACTAGTAAAAATAAATAAATACTGGTAAATGAAAATATCCCATATTTTGTAGATGCACGTACTTGGGCGCATTAATACGCTGGGCGCAGCGTATCTAAGATACACTACGCTGCCGCAACTTATTTTTTTTTCATTCGAATCCACAAAGAATTTGCGCTGTAAGTTACGGTGGCATAGTGTATCTCTGGTGGCGTAAGGGCGCGGAATTCAAATGGATGTAATGGGGGCGTGTTTTATGTTGATACGTCGTGACCTGATGTAAACGACATTTCTTTTTAACTGCCCATGCGCGGTCCGTGGGGGTATCCCATTGCGCATGCTCGAAATTAACCCGGAAAAAGCCAATGCTTCCGACGGTGACGTCATTCTACGCAAATCCCTATTCGCGAACGACTTAAGCAAACGACGTAAACATTTCAAAATTGTACGCGGGAACGATCGCCATACTTAACATTGAGTACGCCTCATAACAGCACCTTTAACTATATGCCGGAAAAAGCCGAACGAAAACGATGTAAAAAAATGCGCCGGCCGGACATACGTTCGTGGATCGCCGTAAATAGCTAATTTGCATACTCGACGCGGATTTGGACGGAAACGCCACCTAGCGGCCGCCGAAAAATTGCATCTAAGATCCGACGGCGTACTAAAACGTACGCCTTTCGGATCGATCCCAGATGCCGTCGTGTCTTGTTGTGTGGATACAAAACAAAGATACGATGCAGGAAATTTTAAATTACGCCGGCGTATCAATAGATACGCCGGCGTAATCCTTTTATGGATCTGCCCCTATAACTTTTGTACAAACCAATCGATATATGCTTATTGGGATTTTTTTACAAAAAAAATATGTAGCAGAATACATATTGGCCTAAATTGATGAAGAAATTACATTTTTTACATTTTTTTATTGGATGTGTTTCATAGCAGAAAGTAAAAAATATTGTTTTCTTTTCAAAATTGTCGGTCTTTTTTTGCTTATAGTGCAAAAAAATTAAAAAAACACAGACGTGATCAAATACCACTATAAGAAAGCTCTATTTGTGGGGGGGGAAAAGAACCTGAATTTTGGCTTGGTCATGAAGGGGGGGGTAAACCTTCCAGAGCTGAAGTGGTTAAGTCTAAATGTGAAGATTTGTCATTATCTTCTGTGTCAGGTTGTTGTACTTGCCCTTGAGTTTCATTCCACATCCTTTTTTTAATGAACAGTGCTGCATAATATGTTTGAACTTTATAAATAAATACTAGTAAAGGATAGTAATACTAGTAGTAGTAGTAATAATAATAATAATAATAATAATAATAATTGTTGTTGTTGTTGTTATTATTAATAATATTATTATTGTTATTATTATTATATTAACCATATGCTGACCGCGGGCGGGCGGGCGGCACAGGCAGGCTGGATCACAAACATGTATGGCATCCAGGTTGCTCCATGTCAGGGGTTGCGCAACGCGCCATTTTCACAACCGCTGTGTCCATCAGACACAGCAGATTGTGGATCCTGGTACACAGGCGAATCACTATGCGATCCTGTGATCATAATGTCAACAAAGTTGTTTATAATTTATTTATTCATAACAGCTGTGTTTCCTGCAGTTGGCCACATCTATCACATGGTACCTGGGCTACTCACAGCACCCTGTACCATGTGATTAGCTTTAGCCAATCACTAGTAACCACAGCTGTCATGAATGTAACCCAAAAAAGAAAAACAAACGTTTAATGAAATGTATTTATTTATTTTAAACATACTGCCACCAGTCAGTGTCCCTGATCACCACCATACCAGTCATATGATGACGCTGTACTGCACCGGTGACAGTATGCAATAAATTGTGAAAAAAAATATTCAATTTCCTAATGTTCAAAAAAATTGTGACAAAAAATTACATCTTTAAAAAACTCAGCATGCCTCTTAATAAATGTCTCAAACTGTCTACTTTCCAAAAAGGGGTCATTTTGGGGGTATTTGTACTGTCCTGGTATTTTAAGTAGACATGAGCAGGTTTTTTTTTTCTTTCCAAATTAAAATTCTGACAAATTTTCATTATTTGGAAATTCAAATGTATCCGAATCTCCGAATTAGAATAGTATCGAATTTAAACGAATCTGAAATAACAAAATTTGAATTCGGACAAAATTCGAATCATTTTCAAATAATTTTCATATTGTTTTCTAATTCAAATAGTTTTCAAATTCGAATTCAAAAAGTTTTCAAATTCGAATAGTTTTCCAATTTCCAAAGAGAATAAAATAGAATAGAAAATAAAGGAACAGAAGGGGAGGGTTTGGGACTTTAAATGAGATGCGTTTTTAGCAGTATGCGATTAAATATATATATGGAATATAAAAAATGTTTCCATAATAGCCAGGCTCAAAGTTACCAACCAAAAAAGCACTAAACCAAATTAATCTGTCTAGCTGTATGCATTAAAAACAGAGGTTTAGTTGCATGTATTTGCAAATACCTGTGTGAGCCGCGTCAAGGCACTCCGTGTTTCTTTTATATTCCATATATATATATATTTAATCACATACTGCTAAAAACGCATCTCATTTAAAGTCCCAAACCCTCCCCCCCTTTTATCCATTTACAGGGAAGGAGGACTGTGGTAGTTTCTATCATATGCCTCATGTAAAGTCCCAACCTTATCCCACTTTTTTAATAAAGAAATAGAATAGAAAAAAATTCTATTCTATTCCTTTATTTTCTTTTCTATTTTATTCTTTTTGAAAATTCGAAATGTTTTCGAATTCAAATAGTTTTCCAATTTCCAAAAGGAGTAAAATAGAATAGAACATAAAGCAATAGAATAGAAAAAAATATATATATTGTATTCTATTTCATTCTCTTTGGAAATTGGAAATCTATTTGAATTCGAAAACTTTTCAAATTCGAAAACTTTTCAAATCCAAAATCTATTTGAAATTGATTAGAAAACTTTTTGAATTCGACAACTATTCTAAATTGATTCAAAAACTTTCCATATCTATTTGAAAACGAATAAACAAAACGAATCCCAAAATGAATTAAATTAATGAAACACATTTATGTAAATAACGAATCAAAACAAAATGCAAAATGTTTTTCATTCTGCACATGTCTAATTTTAAAGGGACTCAATAAATGTGTAAATGAATGTCAGTACATCAGAATTAATCAATTTTCAAATATATATGCCATAGTTTGTAGACGCTATAACTTTTGCATTAATGTTGATAAATGTAAAGTTATGCACTTGGAGGCTAAGGCCTCGTACACACGATAGGTTAACCAGAGGACAACGGGTCTGATGGACCGTTTTCATTGGTCCAAACCGATCGTGTGTGGGCCCCATAGGTTATTTAACCATAGGTTAAAAAAAAGACAACTTGCTTTAAATTTAACCTATGGATTCCTAACCGATGGGAAAAAACGATTGTTAGTAGGCACAACCATCGGTTAAAAATCCACGCATGCTCAGAATCAAGTCGACGCATGCTTGGAAAACTTCATTTTTTTCAGCACGTCGTTGTGTTTTACGTCACCGCGTTCTGACACGATCGTTTTTTTAACCGATGGTGTGTAGGCACGACGGACCATCAGTCAGCTTCATCGGTTAATCTATGACAACGGTCCATCAGACCGTTCTCATCGGATGCACTGATCGTGTGTACGAGGCTTTAGAATATACATGCATCACACATACCATAGGGGAATACAGATGGGGGGATCCGTAGTGGAGAAGGATCTGGGGGTTTTGGTAGATCATAAGCTCAATAATGGCATGCAATGCCAAGCGGCGGTCTCCAAAGCGAGCAAAGTCCTTTCGAAAATTGAAAAATGTGAAAATCGAAATTTCGAAAATTGAAAAATTCGAAAATCGAAATTTCGAAAATTGAAAAATTCGAAAATTGAAAAATTCGAAATTAAACAATTCGAAATTCAAAAAATAAAATTTCCGAATTAGAAAACTGAAAAATTCGAAATACGAAATTTCGAAAATACGAAATTTCGAAAATTGAAGAATTCGAAAATTGAAAAATTCGAAATCCGAAATATCGAAAATTGAAAAATTCGAAATTTAGAAAATTCGTAAATTTCCGAGTTTCCGAAAAAAATATATATTTTTTTCGTTTCATTCGTTTTTTTTTTTTTCGTTTTTTGCTTTTTCGGAAATCCGAAAATTTCCTGAATTTACGAAAAAAGCAACATTTTTTTTTTTTTTTCTAAATTAACGAATTTCCGAAAAAAAAACAAAAAACGAATGAAACAAAAACAGAAATTTTTTTTTTTTCGAATTTCCCGAATTTACGAATTTACGAAAAAATAAAAAAAACGAAAATAACAAATGAAAAAAACGAATTTTTTGGCAGTGCACATGTCTAGTAGAAGAATACGTATCAGCCTAAACTGAGGGAAAAAAATGTTTTATATGTTTTTGGGGGATATTTATTATAGCAAAAAGTAAAAAATATTGGGTTTTTTTTCAAAATTGTCGCTCTATTTTTGTTTATAGCGCAAAAAATAAAAACCGCAGAGGTGATAAAATACCACCAAAAGAAAGCTCTATTTGTGGGAAAAAAAGGATGCCAATTTTGTTTGGGAGCCACGTCGCACGACCGTGCAATTGTCAGTTAAAGCGACGCAGGGCCGAATCGCAAAAACTGGCCAGGTCCTTTACCTGCATAAAGGTCTGGGTCTTAAGTGGTTAAGAAAGGCCTGGATTCTTTCCAAAATGTACATAATATAACTGGATACTAACATTTATAGGTAAAGTTAATCCAGGGAAAATCCGATTGCCTCTCGGGGGATCTGGAAGGATTTTTTCCCCTGCTGTAGCAAATTGGATCATGCTCTGCTGGGGTTTTTTGCCTTCCTATGGATCAACTGTGGGTATAGAATTGGGTATATGGGATTGTACGATATTTTTCATTTTATTTTTTTATTTTTTTATGGTTGAACTGGATGGACTTGTGTCTTTTTTCAACTTGACTAACTATGTAACTATGTAACTAATTAATATACAATTATGGATATTTTTTTTTATCAAAGCCTAAATTTATGAAGAAATTTGATTTGATTTGATATGTTTTTATAACAGAAATATTTGGTCCTTTTCCATTTATAGTGCAAAAAAAACCCTAGCGGTGATCAAATATCACCAAAAGAAAGCTCTGTTTTTGTGAAATAATGATAAAAATATCATTTGCATACAGTGTTGTATGTCTGCGCAATTGCCAGTTAAAATAGCGCAGTGTTTAATAGCAAAGAATGTTCTGGTCACAAAGGAGGTAAAACCTTCCGGAGCTGAGGTGGTTAACAAATCATGCACACTGTTTAAAATGGGGAATGGAATGTTCTGCGATAATTTGAAAAACACTACATGCTCAGTAGGAGGGTGCTATTATGTTCCTATTATTATCTCTAATTTCCATTTTTGCATTTGTATTTAAAAATGTATTTATAAAAAAAAGATCAATTTGTCTGTAGTACGGTCATACCTAGTACCAGTGGTGACTTGCCAGCTGTTGCCATAACTCGATGAATCAGTCTCTTTCACTCCATCTGGTTTAAGGTTGTCATCATTTCTATTTCCATTGTAATTGGCACATATTCCACACACTTTGTTTTTAAAAATTGTGGAAACATTCACTTCAACCCTGTGATGTCCATCATATTTCACTTGCAGGCCAAAGGCAGCTATCATTTGAACATACTGACCACTCAGTCCAATTGACACATCTGGGGATAAGCTCACTGGAAGCTTCTGGACAAGATCATCCACCTAAAACATAACAACAAAGTTTCGAAATACAATTTAAATGCAATATTAAAAAAAAGAAAAGAAAAAAAAAGAATAGAAAATATGAGAAATATTGGTTTGGTCTAGGAGCAAGTTCCTGCTTTTCATCGCTGGGTAAGTCACTGACCTGAAAAACATATGCAGTCAGTGAAGTCCCAACTGACTGCTGACCGCATGATCCAGTACTGTACGTGCAACTCCATTGTGCTGTGGACTATGTTAATAAAGAGGTCTGTGTATCCTGCAATTTATCTATCTGTTTAAAGGGAAATCCAAAAAAAAAAAAAATACTTTCCCATCACTTTACTTATTCTTTCACCTTTTTAATCTGTCTTTGGAAAGTGTACCTTTCTCCTACTGACCACCAATGCAAGAGAACTTCTTCACCAATGTAAGGAGGTCAATTACACAGATCACCAATGTATCAGTTGTATTTCCATTGATCACCTACTGTATATAACAGGATCATTAACACTGATCACTAAAGTAACAGGGGGCATTTTACAGTATCCACAAATGTAGAGGCAGTTAAAGTGGCCACTAATTTAATAGGAGCAATTTGCAATGACCGCCAATGCAATAAGGGCTGTTAAAATTATCACCAATGTCCTGGGGACTTAATGGAAACTGGTGGTGGATAATTATGGGTGGAGTTGCACATTAGGAGTCTGCAGATAAGCTGCTGTCATATAATGTGTTGTTTAAGCATGTGATATAACTTGATATTTGCTGGTTCAAGCAATTTCATTTTACGGCATTTTCAAGTGACTTTTGTTTTTTTGCTATAATGGCATGATACAGTATAATATCATGCTAGGTGCTATAATTTGCTGTTGCAGCATAACATAGAAAGGCAACGTTGAATGACATGTAGCGGGGTCGTTCTGTCAGAAGTTTAATGACAGGCTATCCCCACTGGACTTTATTCATGCTTGAAAATATGTGAGTTACCTTTAAGGAGTTATGCATTGTGGGATTGCAAGTAGCGGGAGATATGGACTCCATTGACTCTTAGGAGAAACAGACTACACATCCCACAATGCCCTGCGACATTGCAACATGTGACACCTCCGCACAGACTTATGGGGAAGGTTACTTAAAGAGAGGGCGCGGCTGATTTCGGCCTCTTGGGACCTGCATCTTCTCCTCTGCGGAGCTGCTGACAGAGCACAGCTGTGCGAATAGGCCAGAAGCCTGGGCCTAAATCCCCAAGAGATCAGCCATCTGGAAGGAAGCAAGACTCCAGCATCCAGTCCGTGTTCCCGAAGATTGAAGAGGCAGCCCAGCTGACAACTGAAACAGTGGAGCCACTCTCGTCCGGGATCCTTGTGCTGTGGAGCAGTGTTTCATTAATGCGCTTTCTGAGGAGAATTCAGGCGGGTCGGCCTGTCGGGTGAGAGAGCACATGCTCAATCTTTGACTTCCACTTAGACAGACACCTTAGTGCCACCCTACAGGCCGCAGGCATACGTTCGGCCTCCGGCTGAAACTTAGAGGCCCAATTAACTGTTTAAGTGTTCACAGAAGTGACTGACGCTGACGAGCGATCAGTTCACCAACATTTATTGTTCCCGATACTTCGTTGTGTACTTTCTTTCACTGATTGCCACTTGTGGATTACAAATTTAACGTGCACCAACCGGCCGCAACATGATATTAACTGTTCTGTGGAACTGCTCGCTAGAGGGAGCTCGCGAGCATAGACTTCCTACCTTAGTTTAAGTGAATAGCACTATTCTTAAGTTTGACCCCTTTGTTTGCTATCTTAATTGCTGATTCCTGCAAGGGCCCTTGCGGAATCATAGAGAGATATTATCTAACAGTTGTTTGTTTATGGTCTAATCCTATGCTTATTCTTCAAGTTCACATAAAGTAAACTTATCTTTATGATTTAAATATACCCACTGTGTGAAGTGTGTTTTCTCGTCTGGAGGGACCTTCCAGGAAAACAGGGCATACTATTGTTTATTGTCACTGTATATTGTATACCTGCTATTGTGACCCCAAGCCCACCAGACTTCTGATGTGTCAAGGGAGGGTTTGAGTTGTTTAAATAGGGGTGAGCCATACCAAAAGAGAGTAGATCGCCAAAACAAACCAGCGGCTCCTTCGGAGGTAGCGCTACAGACAGATTAAAGGGGTTGTAAAGGTACAATTTGTTTTTACTAAATGGCTTCCTTTACCTTAGTGCAGTCCTCCTTCACTTACCTCATCCTTCGATTTTGCTTTTAAATGTCCTTATATCTTCTGAGAAATCCTCACTTCCTGTTCTTCTGTCTGTAACTCCACACAGTATTGCGAGGCTTTCTCCCTGGTGTGGAGTGTCGTGCTCGCCCCCTCCCTTGGACTACAGGAGAGTCAGGACGCCCACTAACACACAGCTCCTTTCTCTATCTGCAACATAGAGAGCATCCTGACTCTCCAGTAGTCCAAGGGAGGGGGCAAGCACGACACTCCACACCAGGGAGAAAGCCTTGCATTACTGTGTGGAGTTACAGACAGAAGAATAGGAAGTGAGGAGTTCTCAGAAGAAATAAGGACTATTAAAAGCAAAATCGAAGGATGAGGTAAGTGAAGGAGGACTAAGGTAAAGGAAGCTATTTAGGGAACAAATTGTACCTTTACTACCCCTTTAAGCTCAATTCAAAACCACTCAGGAGTTATTTTATCTAAATGTGTTATTTTATCCCAAATGTCTTTAAAACATTAATGTACCAAACAATATTATTTGATTTGGTTGGGAAACATTGTATTTCTTTTGAATGAAATAGCATTGAACAGTTGAAAGCCTTATATACTCATTACTTGTTTTTAATTCATATTTGAGTCTTCTTATGGTAGCAGCCAGATAATTGTGCCTAAAGCCTAAAACCTTGTACACAAGATCCAATTGGTATCCAACCGAGAGTCTGCTTTTTGTCCAAAGGGCGTGTGCCAGGATCTTGTCTTGCATACTAACGGTACACAATTGTTGGCCAACAAACTTGAATATAGTGACGTACTACAAGGAATTTCAGCTCTTGAGTGCCACCCTTTGGGCCCCTTCTGCTAACTTTGTGTTTGTAGAGCATTGATTCTAAGCATGCGTGTTTGTACTTTCGACTTTTGTGTGACAGACTTGTGTACTGACGATATGAAAATCAGACAACAGACTGTTGTCCACCAAAAATTTACTAGCCTGCCATCCAACATTTGTTGGCCGAAAGTTGGACAACAATTGTCAGATGGAGCATACTAACGGTCAGATTTTAGGACAACAGTCTGTCAACAGACAATCCCCTGCCAACAATCGGATAGTGTTTACGAGGCTTAAGGCACCATACACACTATTAGATTTTCTGCAGATTTTTGTCTTAAGATTTACTAAAACCTTAAGCTGGCCATACACCTATAGATTATCTGCAGATTTTTTATGGCCAGATGGAAAAAGTGGAACAGATTCCTCCATCTACGCTAAACTGTGTGGATGGAGGAATCTCACTCTGGCCCAAGCTTACATATCTTGCTAGTAGGCCCCGTTGGCTCTCACAATATCTGAACATTCTGATTGGGTGCAGACATTGTTTAGGTTGAGAGCCAGTGGGGCCGACTAGCAAGATACTGAAGCTTGGCACAGTGGGAGATTCCTCCATCCATACAGTTTAGCGTACATGGAGAAATCTGTTGAACTTTTTCCATCTAACCATAGAAAATCTGCAGATAATCTATAGGTGAATGGCCAGCTTTAAGAGTTTTAATTTGTATGCAATCAGGCAGGCCCTTGCACTACATGGTTTTGGTAAATCTGAAGACAAAGATCTGCAGAAAATCTAATAATGTGTATGGGGCAAAAAAAAAAATTGCAAAACATGATGTGTGATTTTTAAACAAATGACCAACTTTAGTAGCCAAACTTGGTAATCACATTGAAACAATGAAAGTTTGCTAAAGTATCTATTTATTTTCCGTACATCTGGGGACACAGAGCATCTTCAAATTCAAAATCATAGGGTTATACTGTTATAAGGAAAGGAAATCCCCTCCCATAAATAATCCTTTACTGTTAGGCCAGGTTCCCGGACCCCAGATGAACACATGGTACACCCTGTAACATTGCTGTTTAAAACTGGACCATGCATAATGGGACTTTGTGCAATGACATATTGCTGTTTGAGCCAGTAGAGTGTTATAAAGGCCCAAGGCAGTGGTCCCCTGCAGGGAAGTCAAGTCTTTTAACCACTTGCCGACCGCGCCATAGCAAAAATACTGCTACAGCGCGGTCGAGTTACTGTGACAGGACGTCCCTGGGACGTCCTCGTGCACTTCCGCGTTTGCGCGTCCCCTGGGGCGCGCTCGCGGAAGTGTCCGTGCTCGCCGGGTCTAGAAGACCCGGCGCATCACGGATCACGGTAAATTGCCGCGAATCGCGGCTGTTTACCACGTGATCGCTCCGTCAAATGACGGAGCGATCACTTGTAAACAAACCGGCGTCATTTGATGACGCCGGTTCCTCCCTCTCCTCTCTGTACCGTTCGGTACAGTGCGAGAGGAGAGGAGGGGGGGGAGCGCGGGGTGTCAGCAGTGCTGTGGCTGGATCTGTGACAACTGCAGTCACAGATCCAGCCATCCCTCCCAGCTCAGCAATACTCTGCCATACCCCCCATACTTACTCTGCCATACCCCCCATACTTACTCTGCCATACCCCCCATACTTACTCTGCCATACCCCCCATACTTACTCTGCCATACCCCCCATACTTACTCTGCCATACCCCCCCATACATACTCTGCCATACCCCCCCATACATACTCTGCCATACCCCCCCATACATACTCTGCCATACCCCCCCATACATACTCTGCCATACCCCCCCATACATACTCTGCCATACCCCCCCATACTCTGCCATACCCCCCCATACTCTGCCATACCCCCCCATACTCTGCCATACCCCCCCATACTCTGCCATACCCCCCCATACTCTGCCATACCATCCCAAACACTCTGCCATACCCCCCGATACTCTGCAATACCCCGATACTCTGCAATACCCTGCGTGATACTCTGCAATACCCTGCGCGATACTCTGCAATACCCTGCGCGATACTCTGCAATACCCTGCGCGATACTCTGCAATACCCTGCGCGATACTCTGCAATACCCTGCGCGATACTCTGCAATACCCAAATACTCTGCAATACCCCAATACTCTGCAATACCCCAATACTCTGCAATACTCTGCAATACCCAAATACTCCGCAATACCCCAATACTCCGCAATACCCCCAATACTCTGCAATACCCCCAATACCCCAATACTCTGCAATACCCAAATACTCCGCAATACCCCAATACTCCGCAATACCCCAATACTCCGCAATACCCCAATACTCCGCATATATAATGTTTTGGGGTTCTATGTAATTTTCTAGCAAATAAATTGTGATTTTTCCATGTAGGAGAGAAATGTCAGAATTGGCCTGGGTGTTCCAGAACGCCTGATGGCGCTCCCTGCATGTTGGGCCTCTGTATGTGGTCACGCCGTGTAAAAGTTGCACACATGGGGTATCGCCATACTCGGGAGGAATAGCAGAATGTGTTTTGGGGTGTTATTCGTGGTATGCATATGCTGTGTGTGAGAAATAACCTGCGAATATGACAGAAACAAGTTTTTTTTTTTTTTTTTTACAGAATTTTCGGTCGTTTTTCTTTTATAGCGCAAAAAATAAAAAACCCAGAGGTGATCTAATACCACCAAAAGAAAGCTCTATTTGTGTGAAAAAAAGGACAACAATTTCAAATGGGTACAATGTTGTATGACGGAGTAATTGTCATTCAAATTGTGAGAGCACCGAAAGCTGAAAATTGGTCTGGTCAGGAAGGGGGTTTAAGTGCCCAGTGGTCAAGAGGTTAAGGCTCTTTTGGCAAAGCCTGCAGTGATGGGTGAAGACTGAGCCCCCTTAGGGGGATTCCTGCAGCTGGAATGTTAAGTGTCCTGAATTAACCACATGCTGGTACCTGTGCCCTGGCGGGTGGTCACCCACTGGCCCTTCCTCTCTCACACCTGACTTTTTTTTATGGGACTACAGGTCACAGAATTTCCCTTTAAATGTCAGAATGTTCCTTATACTGGAGATGCTAGTTAATGTTCCCACCTTACCCCCTCACCTGTGTGGCAGATTAGGGATCATTTGATATAGGGATCATTTTGCATCTGTTTCGTTTTTTTTATATATAGCCCGGGCAGCTCAGATACCCAGGTGACTGAGAGGGGCAGGCCAGAAAGCTCCTCCCTGCCTCTGTATTACTTTGCTCTATATCAAGCACAGGAAGAGGGCAGAACCAGAACATGTGACATTGTGAGAGGCAGTAACCTTGTGGCCATATTTAGTTATTCAGAAACTGCACTGAACAGGGATCCAGCTCTCAGTGTGGGACTACAAATAAGAGCAGCAGTGATGCAGCAATTATTCTAACATTTTTCTGCAGGGGTGGTGGGGAACTAGCCGAATAGAGGGATTCTTTCTTTCAGGGTACCAGCACACCAGAGGTGTTATTGCTGCTCAGCTGACACACATTGCTATTGTTTTACCAAGGGTTCTGGTGTTTGTTGGCAGGCCATGTCTCACAAAAGGCAGAAAGAAGGGGTATGTAGAGGGTGCAGGGTTCCAAACTTCAGTAGGTAGGGAGGAACCTGTGTGTAGTTCCCTAAATAACTTATCCCTCAGTGAGTCAGTTTCTTTGGTGACACTGGCTCCCTTCCATTTTCAGGTATAGTCACTAACTTCTAAAGAGAACCAGCCTCAGTTCATTTGTGAAAAGGTAGAGGTTTTCATTAGCTATTGTTGGGGTGCACCAACAGCTTACTGGAATTCTTGCCAGTTTGGACGATCTTGGTTGCAAATAGAGATGGCCTGGCGGTTCGCGGAACAGGCGGTCATCTGGTAATATTTGCGATGGTCCGCCATTTTACATTGAGAAGAACTTTGACCCATGACACATCCATAAGGTGGTACAGGACAGCAAATTGAGACATTTCAGCACATGGACATACCCCCTACCTTATACAGTAAATAGACCTGATCTGGTGGTCATTTTACATTCTGCTGTTTGTCAGTGCATGGAGAGGTTGCTGCGCTGTGTGGAGCAGGGACAGGCTGTAGTACTAGTAACACAAATCGTTAGCTAACAGGTCCACAAAAGTCCTTTTAAGGACTGGTATAGGTGTACTATTGTTTGGTGTGCTGTATATAGGGGTGTAATACACTTATAATATACTTTTTGTCAGTGTAGGGAGAGGTTGCTGTGCGGAGCAGGCACAGACTGTAGTGACACAAATCGTTACCTAACAGGTCCACAAAAGTCCTTTTAAGGACTGGTATATGTGTACTATTGTTTGGTGTGTAGTATATAGGGGTGTAATACACTTATAATATACTTTCTAACATAGAAAGCATATTATAGTGGATTTGTATTGTGCACTGTGCAGCATTGTGACTGGTGTATTTGGGTACTGCAGATTTTTTTTTCTGTTTTGCTGCTTTACCTCTTGCTACACACAGTGACAAACGATACTGTAAAAAAGTTTTATAACTGGTGTGATACATTCTGCTTTTTGTCAGTTTAGGGAGAGGTTGCTGTGCAGAGCAGGGACAGACTGTAGTGACACAAATCGTTACCTAACAGGTCCACAAAAGTCATTTTAAGGACTGGTATAGGTGTACTATTGTTTGGTGTGCAGTATATAGGGGTGTAATACACTTTCTAATATAGAAAGCATATTATAGTGGATTTGTATTGTGCAGCATTGTGACTGGTGGTGTATTTGGGTACTGCATAATTTTTGCCTCTTTCACTGCGTTACCCCTGCTACACACAGTGACAATATTTCCTGAAAAAAAAGTTTTATAACTGGTGCGATAAACCAGTGGCCCCCCAAAACGACAGATTGAAGCGGGGTATTATATAAAAATATACTTTCATAATAGCGTATTTGGGTACTGCAGAATTTTTGCCTCTTTCGCTGTGTTACCTCTGCTACACACAGTGACAAAAGTTACTGAAAAAAAAGGGGTGTTATATTCCTTCTTCCACATATACTGCGCTTCTCTAGAGACTTTTGTCACAGGGTCATTTAAAAAATGACAGGCAGAGGAAGAGGCAGTCCCTTCCGCAGGGGTGGTAGGGGTAGGGCAGGAGCACCAGGCCGGAGCCAAAGTGGGAAGTGGCACAAGGTGCATTCGATTACGTCAAAGAACGCACCAGACTTGGTTGAGTGGCTCACCACCAACACCACCACCACCATATACCCTCCGCTTGAGTCACAGGAATTATTTTCTGATCCATCAGAAGACATTTCCGATGCACAGCCATTCTTGGCATTGGATCAGGAAGAGGAGGTAGCAACAGCCGCCACTCAGCAGTCTGACCCAGATCAGCCCAAGGAGGTTGGTCCCCGCTGTTGCTGCCTACTCCGAGATCTCGAATGTTAGTGATGGGGAAGGTGATGTTGATGATGATGTGTCTACAGACGTCACGTGGGTGCCCACAAGAGAGGAAGAGGAGAGGAGTTCAGAGGGAGAGATGGACCAGCAGATAGGGAGGAGAAGCAGTCCAAACTTACATTGCACAGGAGGGACAAACCAGATTCCTAATGTATCAGGAGCGAGCCATCAACCATGTAAGGTCACATCTGGTGCTCCCAGGATGATTTTTTAATGTGTCCGCTGCTGACAATAGTGTTGCCATCTGCAGCCTTTGCAGTCAATGCATAAGTCACGTTAAGCCCAACACTCACCTAGGGACGACCGCCTTAAGAAGGCACCTGGCCTCCCATCACTGAGCCCAGTGGGAGCAACGCCATCAGAACCCACAAAGCCAAACTCCAGGCTCTCACCGTCCAGCCTCTTCTCCTCTATACTAGGGATGAGCCGAACACCCCCCGTTCGGTTCGCACCAGAACCTTAGAACGGACCTACCATTCGCGCGAACATTTAGAACCCCATTGACGTCTATGGGACATTTTAAAGCCTAATATACAAGTTATTGTCGTAAAACGTCTTTGAGAACTCGGGTCTTGCCCCAGGGAACATGTATCAATGGAAAAAAAGTTTTAAAAACAGTTGTTTTTTCTGGAGAAGTGATTTTAATGATGCTTAAATAAAAATAAAAAAAAATGAAAAATTCCTTTAAATATTGTACCTGCTGGGTGTCTATAGTATGCCTGTGAAAACGTCTTTGAGAACTGTGCAGTTAACGACTACTTGTACAAACTCTGCAGCAGGACAGGTTCTGGGGAGTGTGTTTTTTTTTCACCATGCCAGTGGCTGCTCATGCGCGACTTCTGCGGCCATTTGATAAGATCACCAAACTGGTCAGTCGCAGCCAGGGCGCCATCAGTGACATCGTACCTTACGCCTTCTTTCTGGAGTGTGCATTGCGTCGTGTCATTGATCAAGCCATCGAGGAGCAGGAGCAGGAAGATGAGGAGGAGCAAGAAGAGCATGCTTTAAACCTTTCTGGGATCACTGGTGTTGTCCGTGGATGGGGGGAGGAGAACGAGGATGACATTATCTTGGATGATGAGCAGGAGCCAGGCCACTACACCGCTTCCAGTTTAGTGCAAATGGGGGCCTTCATGCTCCAGTGTTTTAAGAGGGACCCCCGTATAAAAAGCATAAAGGGCAAGGACCAGTACTGGGTGGCAACATACTTAGACCCCCGGTACAAACAAAACATGGTGGAAATGTTACCACTATCACAGAGGGCTATCAGAATGCAGCACTTCCAGGCCTTACTTCGAGAAATGCTGCATTCTGTTTTTGCGTCCGCTGGCAGAGGAATTTCCACTCACAGAGAAACAGTTGCGGGTACCAATCCAACAGCGCCTGCAAGAAGAGGGCGGTTTGAACATGTCTTGGTCACTAATGATATGAGATCATTCTTTCAGCTGACCCCTCGACAGCTGTCCTCCGGATCCAGCATCAGGGAACGCCTAGACCGACAGGTGTCTAACTACATCGGGTTAACGGCCGATGTGGACGCACTGAGAAGTGATGAACCCCTGGACTACTGGGTAGTGTTGCTCACGAATATTCGCATTGCGAATATTCGACTCGAATATAGCATATTCGAGAAATCGCGCTATATTTCGAAATTCGCGGTGAATATTCGCAATTCCGAATATTCGATTTTTTACAATTTTTTTTTTGAACCAGATCACATCCTAGATATCTCCATCGACGTCTAAAAGCATTGCTGGTATCATTAGAGACCCTGGGCCGAGTAGCTGAAGCGTTCATTGAATTTTCCAGAAAGATCGCAATGCGATTATTCGGCAAACGCAATATCGCGCGATTACTTTCCTCGCCCCGATCTTCCGCATCAGAGCGATTTTTACAGTTTCATTTTTAAAACAGATCACATCCTAGTGATCTCCATAGACGTCTGAAAGCATTGCTGGTATGATTAGAGCCATTGGGCCGAGTAGCTGAAGCGATCATTTTATATTGCCGAATATTCGCAATGCGAATATTCGGCAATAGGAATATTGCGCGATTATTTGCTCCGCCCTTTTGCATCAGAGCCAATCAGAGTTCTCCTTCCACACTCGTCACAGGTTAGCAACCAATAGGAACCTGCCTGCATGGACATTATATAAGCTCACTCCCAGCACCATTTCATTGCAGATTCAGAAGCTGGCTATAGAGTGTGGAGGCTGTTTCTGTGTTCCTGGTTTCCTGTGTCTTTGTTCTTGATTGATTTAGATCATCACCAGCATTGCTATTTAGTGATTCCAGTGGATCTTTTCCAGTATATCAACTGCTTTTTTCAAAGCAATAGACCCAAGAGCTTTTTTCAAAGCTACGTTTTGTGCTGTTTTGTGCTGTTTTTTTCATTTGTGTTACTGTTTGATCCTGCAATCCTCGCTGTTCAGTGATATTTGCAAGAGATTTCAGAACACATTTTGCTGAGCTTTATAAAAGAGCTTTTCTAAAAGCTAAGTTTTGTTCATCTTGTGTTACTGTTAGATCTTGCAGGTTCGCTGTTCAGTGATATTTGATAGGCATCTCAGTTCACATTTTGTTTAGTTTTTCCTAAAGAGCTTTTATAAAAGCTAAGTTTTGTGTTCAGTTTAGTTAAATTTTGTGTAGTAAGTGTACACACTGTTAGTGTACATTTATTTCATCTAGCTTAGCTTAGTGTGTGTTTAGTGTCTGTGTTTTGTGTTTAAAAAAAAAAAAAAAAAAAAAAGTTAGTGTTTGTTTAGTGCTTTTTTTTTTTCTTTAATTTTGTAGTCCTTGTCTGGTGTACTACTTTTCTTATAGTTTAGTAGCTGTCTGTGTACGTCTTTGTCTGCGTGCCTGTCTTGTAAAAAATACACAAAAACACATTTTGTTCACATTTTCCCCCCCCAATAAAGTTTACCCCCCCCACACACATATCAGCAATAATGAGCGGCATCCGTGGCCGTGGCAGCAGGGGTAGGGGAGTTACTCCCAGTGCTGGATCGCTGCCAGCACGGGGTACCTCTCGTGCCCCTACTAGTGGTAGAGGATCGGGTGCAAGGGGAGTACGCCTGATCCGGGAGTTCTTCCCATCGGGCAGCCGCCCGATATTGCCATCTCAGGCTCAAGTAGTGGTGGACTACATGGGGCACAGCAGTGCCACTGAGTCGTCGGTCCCGACTCACAGTAGTACCACCATTACACCGGTGCCTGTACTACCCCCCCCCAGCCCCCAAGAGTCCAGCATCTTACTGTTCGACAGCGACAGTGAGAGGGATCTCTTGGGGGAGGCCATGCATCAGGCAGACCTCCAGCTCTGTCCTGATGGTCAGGACCTTTTTGAAGGGATGGATGAGGAGGATGGGATACCTGCTGGCAGTATCCCAGAGACATCCCTTCAAACTGGTGCTGCTGTTTTGGTACAGGAAACAGCAGCACCTAGTCAGACCCAGGCGTGGGTGAGGGGACAGCGGAGCCAGGCTAGAGGCTCCATGTCAGGTGGTTCCCTCAGACCAACACATTTCAGCCCTTGGTCTGACATCTCTGGGGGCGAAGAGGGTGACCCATCATGGTTGCCATCTGACGCGTCGGCTCACTACGTCAGTGACGACGGGGAAGGTAGGCACCCTGGTGAAACGGTGCGCCAGGTCACCACCAGGGAGACCATCGTCAGGGTCTCCACTGGTGATGGCAGCAGGAGGTGTCAGGAGGAGGAGCAGCAGCAGCAGCAGCAGCAGCAGCAGGCAGCTCCACCTGTGCGCACCGAGTCCCAGCAGGTGCAAGTAAGCGTCACCCCATCTGACAGGAGGGCGGTGCTGAAGTCACCTGTCTGGAATTACTTTACCCTGGTGGCAGACAACCCTACCGTGGCCATCTGCCGGATTTGTAAAGTGAGGGTGAAGAGAGGGAAGTGTTTGGCTCGGGTGGGTACCACAGCCCTGAACCAGCACCTGAGGATAAACCACTGGGCGTTGTATGACGAGATGAAGCGTGGTGGTGGTAGCAGCGCCACCACCACAAGTGAGCAGGGTACAGCAGCCCCTGCCACATCTTCATCTCTTTCCAGCAGGTCATGCCCCCCCGCTCCCTCTAGTAGAGGTACTGGTACCGGCAGCCAGACCTCTACTTCCACAGCACCCTCCACGTCTGTGTCCCGCACTGCCGTCCGGCGCCAGGCGTCGATTTCAGACGCCTTTGACCGCACCACTCCCTTCCCCCCTGGAGACCGACGTGTGCGTTCCCTCAATGGGCTCCTGGCAAGGGTTATTGCCCAACATCTGCTGCCCTTCAACATAGTTGACAGCAACCCCTTCAGGCAGATGTTGGAGCAGGCCCAACCCCAATGGCGTGTCCCCAGCCGCCATTTCTTTGCCAGGACTGGTGTCCCTGCCCTACACCAGCACATTGTGCAGAATGTAACCCTGTCGCTGGATCACGCTGTCAGCGACAGGGTTCATCTGACAATGGATGGCTGGACCAGCAGGCATGGGCAGGGACGCTACATCAGCTTCACGGCCCATTGGGTTTCCCTCCGAGGCGTCGGTGAGGGATCGGCGGCAACCGATCTTGTGGTGCCGCCCCGGGGTGTCCAGGGGAGAACTGCTGGTCTCCCTCAAGCCACTGTCTCCGCAGCTGCTGAGCCTCCCAGCAAGCGCCCCCGTAGCTACTCAAGTGTGGGGCACGTGCGCTGTCAGGCCGTGCTCCAGCTTGTTAGTTTAGGGGACCGGAGACACACTGGAGAAGAAGTGCTGAAAGCACTTCAGGCTCAGGTCCAGAAGTGGCTGACACCCCGAAGGCTCCAGGCAGGTATGGTTGTCTGCGATAACGGCAGCAACCTACTCGCCGCCCTTAGTGCTGGCAGTCTGACCCACGTGCCCTGTCTGGCACATGTCCTCAACCTGGTGGTGCAGAAGTTCCTGCGCACTTATCCAGGGTTGAGTGACATTGTGGCAAAGGCGCGTAGGATTGCCAGCCACTTCAGGCGCTCCCCAACCGCTACCGCGTCCCTGTCCAAATTGCAGCGGAAGTACAATCTGCCCCTTCACAGGCTGATTGTGGACAGTGTGACGCGGTGGAACTCCACCCTCCACATGCTGAAGAGGTTGTGGGAGCAGCAAAGGGCGGTGAGGGAGTACCTGATGGAACTAGGCACTGAGAGGGCTTCACCACAACTCCCTTTCATCGCCTGTGCGCAGTGGGGGCAGATAAACCAGGTCTGCCAAGTGTTGTCCTCCTTCGAGCAGGCGACCAAGATGGTCAGCAGTGAGCAAATTGGCCTCAATAGCGTGCTGCCAATACTGTTCATGCTGGAGAGGACACTAGATCGCCTGCTCGAGGCTGGGGAGAGTGCCTTGGTGGAGCAGGAGGAGTCAGCAATGCTCCACCGAGACCAGGGCCAGGACGAGGAGGAGGAGGAGGAGGATGATGATGAAGAGGAGGAGGAGGTGGTTGCTGGTGTCGTCCCGGAGTCAGGGCCTGGTCAGGAGGGAGAGCCGGTGTTGGGGGCACCGACAGTCCGGGGGTTGGGCATGTCTGAGTTTGACCAGCAGCGCCTCAGGGATGAAGAGTCGCACCTCATTCACCTGGCCAGCATTGAGGAGTCACAGCGGGCTGTGCTCTTCCCCATGGCTGCCCACATGCTGAGATGCCTCAGGAGGGACCCCCGGGTTAAGACCATCAAGACGAGGGATGATTTCTGGATGGCCACCCTTTTGGATCCCAGGTGCAAGGGGAAACTGGAGCAGTTCATCCCAGCCAGCCGGAGGCAGCACCGGATGGAGGAACTGCAGGCAGCCATTGTCAGACGGTTGGAGCAGGCAACTCCCCGGCCTCCAGTTGTCCCCCCTCATCTCACCCAGCAGGTGGCTGCACCCAGCTGCAGCCGAGCAGGGGACCTAATGGAAGAGATGAGGATGTTCTTCCAAACCGAGCGACCCAGTACCACCACCAGCAGCAGCAGCAGCAGTCACCACCAGCGGCTGGCCCACATGGTGGCAGACTACATGGCGTCCGTCGGTGCTTCTGACAGTATGAGCACCGACGACCCCATGGAGTACTGGGTTGCCAGATTGGACACCTGCCGCGAGCTCGCTCAGTATGCGCTGGAGTTATTGTCTTGCCCCCCCTCCAGCGTACTATCTGAGCGGACATTCAGCGCGGCAGGTGGGGTGGTCACGGACAAGAGGACCCGTCTGTCCACAGACTCCGTGGACAGACTCACATTCATAAAGATGAATGAGTCCTGGATCGGCGGTGACTTTCTGGCACCCGTCGTCGGTTCAGGGCGCTGAAGGGTCCCTTGCCATGCATTCCCTGATGAAGCCCCGGACCTGATGTATTTGCAGTGCTGAATATAACTATTTCAACATCAGAGAAAATCAATGTTAATATTTGGTACAGTAGGCTTTCTTTGCAATTACAGCGGTCAAACATTTCTTGTAGTTTTACACCAGCTTTGCACACACTGGAGGAGGGATTTTGGCCCACTCCTCCACACAGATCTTCTCTACATCAGTCATGTTTCTGGGCTATCGCTGAGAAACACGGAGTTTGAGCTCCCTCCAAAGATTCTCTATTGGGTTTAGGTCTGGAGACTGGCTAGGCCACGCCAGAACCTTGATATGCTCCTTACAGAGCCAATCCTTGGTTATCCTGGCTGTGTGCTTTGGATCATTCTCATGTTGGAAGACCCAGCCTCGACCCATCTTCAAAGCTCTAACTCAGGGAAGGAGGTTGTTGCCCAAAATCTTGCAATACATGGCCCCGGTCATCCTCTCCTTAATACAGTGCAGTCACCCTGTCCCATGTGCAGAAAAACACCACCAAAGCATGATGCTACCACCCCCATGCTTCACATTAGGGATGGCGTTCTTGGCATGGTACTCATCATTATTCTTCCTCCGAACACGGTTAGTGAAATTATGATCAAAAAATTATATTATAGTCTCATCTGACCACATGATTTTCTCCCATGACTCCTTTGGATCAGTCAAGACAATTATGTCAGCAGTTATTTCACACCCTATATACTCTTATTAAGACTGCTGTACATCATGGCAACTCCTGCCCATGTGATATGACTCTGTATCAACTACTACTGTTAATACTACTACTGCTGCTTCAGCTGCTGCTGCCGCCCAGTCAATACACCTATGTCAGCAGTTGTTTAACACTCTATATACTCTTATTCCTACTGCTGTTCATCATGGCACCTCCTGCCCATGTGATATGACTCTGTATCAACTACTACTGTTAATACTACTACTGCTGCTTCTGCTGCTGCTGCCGCCCAGTCAATACACCTATGTCAGCAGTTATTTCACACTCTATATACTCTTATTAAGACTGCTGTACATCATGGCAACTCCTGCCCATGTGATATGACTCTGTATCAACTACTACTGTTAATACTACTACTGCTGCTTCAGCTGCTGCTGCCGCCCAGTCAATACACCTATGTCAGCAGTTGTTTAACACTCTATATACTCTTATTCCTACTGCTGTTCATCATGGCACCTCCTGCCCATGTGATATGACTCTGTATCAACTACTACTGTTAATACTACTACTGCTGCTTCTGCTGCTGCTGCCGCCCAGTCAATACACCTATGTCAGCAGTTATTTCACACTCTATATACTCTTATTAAGACTGCTGTACATCATGGCAACTCCTGCCCATGTGATATAACTCTGTATCAACTACTACTGTTAATACTACTACTGCTGCTTCTGCTGCTGCTGCCGCCCAGTCAATACACCTATGTCAGCAGTTATTTCACACTCTATATACTCTTATTAAGACTGCTGTACATCATGGCAACTCCTGCCCATGTGATATGACTCTGTATCAACTACTACTGTTAATACTACTACTGCTGCTTCTGCTGCTGCTGCCGCCCAGTCAATACACCTATGTCAGCAGTTATTTCACACTCTATATACTCTTATTAAGACTGCTGTACATCATGGCAACTCCTGCCCATGTGATATGACTCTGTATCAACTACTACTGTTAATACTACTACTGCTGCTTCAGCTGCTGCTGCCGCCCAGTCAATACACCTATGTCAGCAGTTGTTTAACACTCTATATACTCTTATTCCTACTGCTGTTCATCATGGCACCTCCTGCCCATGTGATATGACTCTGTATCAACTACTACTGTTAATACTACTACTGCTGCTTCTGCTGCTGCTGCCGCCCAGTCAATACACCTATGTCAGCAGTTATTTCACACTCTATATACTCTTATTAAGACTGCTGTACATCATGGCAACTCCTGCCCATGTGATATGACTCTGTATCAACTACTACTGTTAATACTACTACTGCTGCTTCTGCTGCTGCTGCCGCCCAGTCAATACACCTATGTCAGCAGTTGTTTAACACTCTATATACTCTTATTCCTACTGCTGTTCATCATGGCACCTCCTGCCCATGTGATATGACTCTGTATCAACTACTACTGTTAATACTACTACTGCTGCTTCTGCTGCTGCTGCCGCCCAGTCAATACACCTATGTCAGCAGTTATTTCACACTCTATATACTCTTATTAAGACTGCTGTACATCATGGCAACTCCTGCCCATGTGATATGACTCTGTATCAACTACTACTGTTAATACTACTACTGCTGCTTCTGCTGCTGCTGCCGCCCAGTCAATACACCTATGTCAGCAGTTATTTCACACTCTATATACTCTTATTAAGACTGCTGTACATCATGGCAACTCCTGCCCATGTGATATGACTCTGTATCAACTACTACTGTTAATACTACTACTGCTGCTTCTGCTGCTGCTGCCGCCCAGTCAATACACCTATGTCAGCAGTTATTTCACACTCTATATACTCTTATTAAGACTGCTGTACATCATGGCAACTCCTGCCCATGTGATATGACTCTGTATCAACTACTACTGTTAATACTACTACTGCTGCTTCAGCTGCTGCTGCCGCCCAGTCAATACACCTATGTCAGCAGTTGTTTAACACTCTATATACTCTTATTCCTACTGCTGTTCATCATGGCACCTCCTGCCCATGTGATATGACTCTGTATCAACTACTACTGTTAATACTACTACTGCTGCTTCTGCTGCTGCTGCCGCCCAGTCAATACACCTATGTCAGCAGTTATTTCACACTCTATATACTCTTATTAAGACTGCTGTACATCATGGCAACTCCTGCCCATGTGATATGACTCTGTATCAACTACTACTGTTAATACTACTACTGCTGCTTCAGCTGCTGCTGCCGCCCAGTCAATACACCTATGTCAGCAGTTGTTTAACACTCTATATACTCTTATTCCTACTGCTGTTCATCATGGCACCTCCTGCCCATGTGATATGACTCTGTATCAACTACTACTGTTAATACTACTACTGCTGCTTCTGCTGCTGCTGCCGCCCAGTCAATACACCTATGTCAGCAGTTATTTCACACTCTATATACTCTTATTAAGACTGCTGTACATCATGGCAACTCCTGCCCATGTGATATGACTCTGTATCAACTACTACTGTTAATACTACTACTGCTGCTTCTGCTGCTGCTGCCGCCCAGTCAATACACCTATGTCAGCAGTTGTTTAACACTCTATATACTCTTATTCCTACTGCTGTTCATCATGGCACCTCCTGCCCATGTGATATGACTCTGTATCAACTACTACTGTTAATACTACTACTGCTGCTTCTGCTGCTGCTGCCGCCCAGTCAATACACCTATGTCAGCAGTTGTTTAACACTCTATATACTCTTATTAAGACTGCTGTACATCATGGCAACTCCTGCCCATGTGATATGACTCTGTATCAACTACTACTGTTAATACTACTACTGCTGCTTCAGCTGCTGCTGCCGCCCAGTCAATACACCTATGTCAGCAGTTATTTCACACTCTATATACTCTTATTAAGACTGCTGTACATCATGGCAACTCCTGCCCATGTGATATGACTCTGTATCAACTACTACTGTTAATACTACTACTGCTGCTTCTGCTGCCGCCCAGTCAAGACACCTATGTCAGCAGTTATTTCACACCCTATATACTCTTATTAAGACTGCTGTTCATCATGGCACCTCTTGCACGAGTGATTTGACACTGTATTGTCAATGTCTACTACTACTATTACAGCTCAGTCAAGACACCTGTGTCCCAATTTTTTGGTACACTATTGACTACTATGACCACTACTGATGCTGTAAAGTATTCCCCAAGTGTTTTTATGCTATGTATTACTATTACCACTACTGCTTGTAAATCATGCCTGTGTGATACTTAGTGGGAATGCTTTAATAAGCATTCCTAGTATGGATACCCATAAATGTATTAATCTTAATTAGTGTGAATGCTTTAATAAACATTTCCAGTATTGATATCCGTAAATTTAGTAATCTTATTATTCCTTACGTTTTTTGGTTCTGCGTAACTTCGGCATACTTTCAGCTATTGAGACCATTCAACTGTAAAAATGTTCGTCTCTTTCAGCAAATGATGGGACTTCTTCAAGTTTTTTCCTACTTTTTACACTTTTATAAATTTTAAGCTTTTAGACCCTTTTTTTAACATTGAAGTCAATGAGAACATCCTTTTCCCCTTTGAATTCACATGCCCTGCCAAAAGTTTCAGCTACTTCATACTTTCACTTACAGACACTGAAAAAACTGTAAAGCGATCACTAAATATTTAGCTATCCGGCTATGACTTTTCAGATCCTTATCGTTTACAATTTTGGTGAAAATGCAATTTACGTTTTGCTAATTTTTCACAAAAATGCGATAGGTTATAATGTAATCCTATGGAGGGGATTTAGAGTCTGTCATGTGACCTTAACATTGGAGATCTTTGTAATTAAAAATATCTTCACAAAAAGGGGAAACAAATTGGTCTCACGCCCACAAGATCTACTTTTCATACACAATTTTTATATCAAAACGTAGCTATGCTTGTCTGGTTTATGGCAATGTGATCAATTCTGCGATACGTATTTTAGTTTTAGTTATTGGAGCAACAGCCAGAAATTATGTCTCATAGACTCTCATGTTAAATTATCTAAAAAATGTTGCTGCAGAACTCACAAAGACGCTCTTTTCTAAATCGCAGACATGGCCACATTTTTAAGTTTATCTACATAAATTTCATATCGATACGTTTACAAGGGCCGTGTATTTCAAACGGTGTAGTCGTTGTATCAATTGCATGTACGTTTGAGGATTTATTAAGCTTTGTTTGGAGGCTTAAATCATGTATTAGATCTGTGAATTAAAAGCGTTTGTAATGTTATTTCTTTCCATAAATCACTTTCCTGACCTCAGTGCAATATTCCTCCTCACTGACCTGGGGGGGAGGGGAAACCTATTGAGGGGGGAGGGGCGACCAGGAAGTCAGCATACTCTATACTTTGCAGATAGAGAAAGAAGCTGTGTGTCCTAAAGATAGTGTAGTGGTTATGGTGAATGTCTTTGGCAAGGGGCTCACCAATTAAGCTATTCAGCATTCCCACTCGCATTTTCCTCAGGAAATGCATTGTCTAGTTATATTATATTTTAATACTCCTGCTGCTGCCTCCATGCTGAGTAAAGCTTCATGACCTCTCTGGCACAGCGGATCCACCAACAGCCTCCGCTACAAGCTACCAGACCGGATCTAAACAGCAAGTGTAACTATAACAATGAACCTTATGTTAAACCCTGTTTTGCGGCATTTATACTGCAACCATTGGGCTGTCTGCAAGAGCTCATCTGCATTCTCTCTCTTTCTTGCTCTCCCTCTCTCTCTCTTTGTATATATATATATATTGTTGCTTTTGTTATGTTCATTTTTCAACAGTTTATTTTGTGTTCGTCGTGTCTGTGTCGTGTGCTTTAGTTTGTCCTAGGTTACTGTTAAATAAAATAATAGTATAAAATGTTTTTGCTTATTATGAAGTTAAATGTGTTGATGTTGATTTGTTTGATGTGAAGTTAGATGTGTTGAAAAACCTACAAATCTATCTCAAAAAGAAATGAAACATTTCCAAAAAATAATATTTATTAACAAAAACATAATTTCAGATATAACTCTGATTGAGCTTCTGAAGGCGCTCCATCTTCTCTATATTTTTTAATTGCTGCTGCTCCAGCAGCACATTTTGCTGAATAAGGTAGCGGATCTGGCGCTGATTTGCCTGGATCCTCAGGTGGGTAGTCTTTATGAGCGCGTTCTGCCTCATCATCTTTCTTGATACTGTTAGGATATAATAAAAAAAAAAATTAGATTTAAAATAACGTTACCAAATAAATAAAACATTTTTTTTGCTTATTAATCAATCATTATCATGTGTATACACTTGTTATGTGTCTAACACATCCCGGGAGTGCAGAATTATTAGGCAAATGAGTATTTGGACCACATCATCCTCTTTATACATGTTGTCTTACTCCAAGTTGTATAGGCTCGAAAGCCTACTACAGATTAGGCATATTAGGTAATGTACATCTCTGTAATGAGAAGGTGTGTGGTCTAATGACATCAACACTCTATATCAGTTGTGCATAATTATTAGTCAATTTCCTTTTCTTTGTCAAAATGGGCCAAAAGAAGGATTTGACAGACTCTGAAAAGTCCAAAATAGAGAGATATCTAGCAGAGGGATGCAGCACTCTTAAAGTTGCAAAGCTTCTGAAGCGTGATCATCAAACAAAAGAAGCGTGTGGAAAAACAAAGGTGCAAAATAACTGCCCATGAACTGAGAAAAGTTAAGCGTGCAGCTGCCAAGATGACACTTGCCACAAGATTGGCCATATTTCAGAGCTGCAACATCACTGGGGTGCCCAAAAGCACAAGGTGTGCAATACCCAGAGACATGGCCAAGGTAAGAAAGGCTGAAAGACGATGACCACTGAACAAGACACACAAGCTGCAACGTCAAGACTGTGCCAATAAATATCTCAAGAAAGATTTTTCTAAGGTTTTATGGACTGCTGAAATGAGAGTGAGTCTTGATGGGCCAGATGGAAGAGCCCGTGGCTGGATTGGTAAAGGGCAGGGAGCTCCAGTCCGACTCAGACGCCAGCAAGGTGGTGGTGGAGTACTGGTTTGGGCTGGTATCATCAAAGATGAGCTTGTGGGGCCTTTTCGGATTGAGGATGGAGTCAAGCTCAACTCCCAGTCCTACTGCCAGATTATGGAAGAGACCTTCTTCAAGCAGTGGTACAGGAAAAAGTCACCACCCTTCAAGAAAAACATGATTTTCATGCAGGACAATGCTCCATCACACGTGTCAAAGTACTCCACAGCGTGGCTGGCAAGAAAGGGTATTAAATAAAAAAAAGTAATGACATGGCCTCCTTGTTCACCTGATCTGAACCCCATTGAGAACCTGTGGTCCATCATCAAATGTGGGATTTACAAGGAGGGAAAACAGTACACCTCTCTGAACAGTGTCTGGGAGGCTGTGGTTGCTGCTGCACGCAATGTTGATGGTGAACAGATCAAAACACTGACAGAATCCATGGATGTCAGGCTTTTGAGTGTCCTTGCAAAGAAAGGTGGCTATATTGGTCACTGATTTGTTTTTGTTTTGTTTTTAAATGTCAGAAATGTGTATTTGTGAATGTTGAGATGTTATATTGGTTTCACTTTTAAAAATAAATCATTGAAATGGGTATATATTTATTTTTTGGTTAAGTTGCCTAAAAATTCTGCACCGTAATAGTAGTCACCTGCACACACAGATATCCCCCGAAAATAACTAACACTAAAAACAAACTAAAAACTACTTCCAAAAAAATTCAGCTTTGATATTAATGAGTTTTTGGGGTTCATTGAGAACATGGTTGTTGTTCAATAATAAAATGAATCCTCAAAAATACAACTTGCCTAATAATTATGCACTACCTGTATACTTCTAGCATCAATACCATATTATGGTTCTACAATCTGACAGGTGCGCTTTATATGTTGTCCATTTTTATATCTACATTTTATTGTTGAAATGTTATTAATAATTGTGCACATATTTACCTTCCTGAACGAGGCTCACAGGACCGCACTCTTCCTCCTGCTCTTCTGCTTCAGAAGTTGGGGTGGTGGGGGGGGGAAGCTCCTCAGCTTGCTCCTCAGCAGGAGCTGGGGTTGGGGAGTGGGAGGGCCCTGGCTGCTCCTCTTCATCCATCTCCTCCTCTGCCGCATCCTCCTCTGCCGCATCCTCCTCCTCCTCCTCATCGGCCTGGCGCCTTCTGCGCTTGGCGCGGACAACTGGCATTGGAGCTCCTATAATAACACAATGTTCATATATTATAAAAATGTTTTCTAATGACGTATGCAAATTCTGTGTACTCTGCTGTATTGTATATGAATACAAATTGATTTATATAGACAGTTAACCAATGGGACAATGTTATATTAAAGGGTCTTGTGGGCACTACAGGGGACTGAGCGTGAGCTGGGATGCAACCATGTTAAAATGAGCTGTTTTTGTCTCCTTTGTTTTGTTCAGACCATCTCATGTTAAAAAAAGGGCCTGATGGAGCACACGGGATTACTATAACAACCCCACTCCTAACACAGGAATTTAGTGGTAATCTATATATATAAAACTCAACGTGTGTGTGTGCATAAATGTATGTATGTATGTATGTATGTATGTATGTATGTTCCAGCATCACGTACAAACGGCTAAAGATATTTATATGAAACTTGGCACACAGGTTACTTATATGTCAGCCACAAACATAGGATAGGTGGTTTAAACCTTACCCACCCCCACTTGCCATGGTCGGGGTTTTTCTTTAAAGTCCCATGCAAAGCAATGGGAAAATTATGTTCCCACATAACTTCTGTGTTCCTGTCTGCTGTCCCATGTCTTTTTTCAACAGTACTATGAATACCTTGGCTGGTGCTGATATATGTTAGCACAACATGGCATCTTGGTTAACAACATCTGACCTTACATGAATTACATATGACCTTACATAACTGTCACCAAAGGAGCTGCGGTGGCTCCACGCGATTGCCACTGCACTGACAAGTGATTCACCTCTGCAGCTAGGGGTTTCGGATCCCGCTCTCGGCTACCTGTGAATTGCGTTTGGTGGTCTCAGCCCCGCCCCTGGTGGGTGTGCTATGCGAGGTTGGGTTGGGAGGACCCCCTCACACCCGCCATTGCCAACCGGGGCATGGAGAAAGGTGGCAGATTGTCTCTGGGGGAGGCCTCCCAACTCCTGCAGGCCGGCTCCTCTCTCTTTCGAGTTCACGCACAAAATACACTTTTTAAAAAAAAAACATAACTGTCAACAATAACTTACCTGGATGATATTTAGCCCGAAGACGTCTGACCTGATCCATTTGGCGCCTCTTCAGGTCAGACCACTTCTTGACAATTGCATTGTGGTCGTGTTGGCCGCCAAAGTCAGCGATTAGGGCGCTGACCACAGCCCTTTTCTCTGGCTGCCTCCGCAGCTTATCGTATCCTGTTTCCAGGAACTTCTGCAAGATGAAGAACAAAGTATATTGTAATACTTCTGTTGACAGCCTTATGGATATATGACGTAAATGTATGCTATTCAACAATTGGAAGCATTCTCGCCTTATTAATCAATGACAGGGGTAACATGAAAGATTTTATATCCTGCCATTTCGGTTGCCACCTTTTTTGCATAAATATAG
The DNA here is from genome assembly GCF_905171775.1 of Rana temporaria. Classification (NCBI taxonomy): domain Eukaryota; kingdom Metazoa; phylum Chordata; class Amphibia; order Anura; family Ranidae; genus Rana; species Rana temporaria. The sequence goes on from NC_053492.1 coordinate 189,820,142, forward strand.
CAGCCATTATCATTTGCATAATTATGAATATATTATTAACAACACAGGATACACGTATAGGGGAGATATGCGTTGCTAACTCTTTTCCCTGTCAGGAGCCTAACGCCCCGGGGGTCAGAGACGGGACCTTTTCGGAGGGCCACTGACGTATGTACCCGTCGCAGTTTTTTGTGATGTCACTCTTTAGGTGTGTGCACATTTTTCACTGCATCCGGGTGGAGTTTTTGGGTTGTGTTTTGCACGCCACAGGCTTTTCAACAGGAAAAAAACAGCTGGAGGCAGAATGGTTGCAAAACACTACGGGTTTGTTACCTAACTCTGGGTTTCAAGACCAGTCCACCTCCAGCTGTTGCAAAACTACTACTCCCATCAGCCACGGTCTGTCAGTGCATGCTAAGAATTTTACTTTTGCTGCATCTAGGGTGCCACAGTTTAGAGACCCGTGCATAAAGGCCTGAAAAATGGGGGCCTGCAGAACTTACAATACTAGAAGTGCCAGCATTCCCAGGCATGCTGGAAGTTGTAGTTCTGCAACATCTAAAGGGCAATATGTATTCGAACGTCCTTGGGCCTTGAGGACACTGAAGTCAGGACGTTCGCATACGTCCTATGTCCAATAAAATGTTAAATTCATTATGCTAAATAACAAGGAAAAGTGCTTAAATACACATTTGCCAACCAGGGTGTCTGCAGCTGTCCAGGCATGCTGGGACTTGTAGTTTTGTAAAAGCAGGAGACACATTTTTTGTGAAATACTAATATCTGATCATATATACTAACTTTTAAACTAGACTAAAATGCAGTTGAAGATAATGAAATAACAGTGGTCAAAATACTTACACAAATCAGCATCTTTTCCTCAGATACAGTGAAATTACTTCCAACCATCTTGCTCTGCGATTGCGTTGCGATCATAAAGTTGGAAACTGGCAAGGGTCCAGGAAATGGTCGCGTGTTGTTCGCGTGTTGATTGCGCTGCTTGGACCGAGATGGGTCCATATGGCTTCGGCTGTATGGACCACAGTAACTCTTTTCCCTGTCAGGAGCCTAACGCCCCGGGGGGTCAGAGACGGGACCTTTTCGGAGGACCACTGACGTATGCAACCGTCGCAGTTTTTTGTGATGTCACTCTTTAGGTGTGTGCAAATTTTTCCTTGCACCGGGTGGAGTTTTTGGGTTGTGTTTTGCACGCCACAGGCTTTTCAACAGAAAATAACCAGCTGGAGGCAGAATGGTTGCAAAACACTACGGGTTTGTTACCTAACTCTGGGTTTCAAGACCAGTCCAACTCCAGCTGTTGCAAAACTACTACTCCCATCAGCCACGGTCTGTCAGTGCATGCTAAGAATTTTACTTTTGCTGCATCTAGGGTGCCACAGTTTAGAGACCCGTGCATAAAGGCCTGAAAAATGGGGGCCTGCAGAACTTACAATACTAGAAGTGCCAGCATTCCCAGGCATGCTGGAAGTTGTAGTTCTGCAACATCTAAAGGGCAATATGTATTCGAACGTCCTTGGGCCTTGAGGACACTGAAGTCAGGACGTTCGCATACGTCCTATGTCCAATAAAATGTTAAATTCATTATGCTAAATAACAAGGAAAAGTGCCTAAATACACATTTGCCAACCAGGGTGTCTGCAGCTGTCCAGGCATGCTGGGACTTGTAGTTTTGTAAAAGCAGGAGACACATTTTTTGTGAAATACTAATATCTGATCATATATACTAACTTTTAAACTAGACTTAAATGCAGTTGAAGATGATGAAATAACAGTGGTCAAAATACTTACACAAATCAGCAACTTTTCCTCAGACTTAGTGAAATTGCTTCCAACCATGTTGCTGTGTGATTGCGCTGCGATCATAAGTTGGAAACTGGCATGGCTCCAGGAAATGGTCGCGTGTTGTTCGCGCAATTGCGCATGCGCGATCGAAAAATCGCAATCGCAATATGTATTTTGGTTAAAATATCATACATATTCGATTTCAGAGTGCTGCTACAGCAGTTTTCGAAATATCTGCAATCAATTTCGCATTCGCATGTTGCGATATTTCGATAACATATCAGGAATATTCTGAGCCAATCAGAGCGCTCCTCCAGCATATCTCGAAATTGCGCAATAAATATCGCATTCGCATGTTGCGATATTTCGATAAAATATCACGAATATTCTGAGCCAATCAGAGCGCTCCTCCAGCATATCTCGAAATTCCGCAATAAATATCGCATTCGCATGTTGCGATATTTCGATAAAATATCACGAATATTCTGAGCCAATCAGAGCGCTCCTCCAGCATATCTCGAAATTCCGCAATTAATATCGCATTCGCATGTTGCGATATTTCGATAAAATATCACGAATATTCTAAGCCAATCAGAGCGCTCCTCCAGCATATCTCGAAATTCCGCAATAAATATCGCATTCGCATGTTGCGATATTTCGATAAAATATCACGAATATTCTAAGCCAATCAGAGCGCTCCTACCGCAGTTATTAAAAAATCGCAATTATTTTCGCATTCGCAATAGCGAAAAATCGCAATCAATTAATTTTGATAAAATATCACGAATATTCGAATTTAGCGAATATATCTCGAATATTCGAATATATATTCGAGATATATCGCGAAATCGAATATGGCATATTCTGCTCAACACTACTACTGGGTGGGCAGGCTTGACCTCTGGCCAGAGCTTGCAAAATTTGCAATGGAACTGTTGGCTTGCCCCTCGTCCAGTGTCTTGTCCGAAAGGACATTCAGCGCAGCAGGGGGGGTCGTGACCGATAAGTGCACTCGCCTAGCTCACGATAGTGTTGACTACCTTACATTTCTAAAAATGAATGAGGCATGGATCTCTGAGGAATTCAACACATGTGACCAGTAGACCATGTTTGATTCAAATTCCGCATGACAGGCCACAAATATCCGCCACCACCCTTAACAATTCCTGGTCCCTGTCTTAGGTAAATACAGCGGCATAAAAGGCATTTTATGTCCGTTGAATGCCTAATTTTTGGGGCCTGCACTTATTTATCCTGTGAATGCCTAATGTACCTCCAGCCACAGAATACAAAGTTGTTTGCTGTCAGGTGAACGCCTGTGGGATAATTTTTGGGGCCTGTACTGGCCGGCACTTACTTCTGTATCCGGTGAATGCCTAATGTACCACCAGCCACAGAATACAAAGTTGTTTGCTGTCAGGTGAACGCCTGTGGGCTAATTTGTGGGGCCTGTACTGGCCGGCACTTACTTCTGTATCTGGTGAATGCCTAATGTACCACCAGCCACAGAATACAAAGTTGTTTGCTGTCAGGTGAACGCATGTGGAATAATTTTTGGGGCCTGTAATGGGTGGCACTTACTTCTGTATCCGGTGAATGCCTAATGTACCACCAGCCACAGAATACAAAGTTGTTTGCTGTCAGGTGAACGCCTGTGGGCTAATTTGTGGGGTCTGTAATGGCCGACACTTACTTCTGTATCCGGTTTTTCACTTAATACTTCTGGTAGGTCAGTGTCCATGTTGTGGGACTATTTGTGCACAGCTAGTAAGTATTTTGTGGCTGCAAATATGACCTGCAGGTTTTTAATGTTCGTCTGCCATTAAAGTCAATGGGGCCCGCCGCGAACTTGCGGTTCGCAAACATTTGAGAAAGTTTGCGGTTAGCGTTCACGAACCGCCCCGTCAGGTGTTCGTCCATCACTAGTTGCAAAGGGAATCATTCCCTCTTACTGCCCCCCTCCAGCATAACAGAGGAAGAACTAGAGGAGGAGGAAGTAGAGGAATATGATTATGTTCCTGTGGAAGCGGACCTAGAAGAATCTGCTTCTGAAGATATTATCTATCTTTAAAAACAACACTTATCCTCAAAGTGTTTCTTACCCCAACACTACATATTCCTGATATGTACTTGCTGTACCATGTACGTGTGCGATAAAGTATCCTGTTCTCTTTGTATTGCTTCCTTTGTGTGAAATCCCTGGTGTTCCTGCCGGTCCCTCTGCTTTATCATGAGAGTACAGCGTGGTCAGTTCTCTAGCTGTGCTGGGAGCTCAGCCTGCTCTCCTCCAATGATCAGACTTGTCCTGACACACCCTTTCTGCACAGCCATTCACTGGAAAGCTCAGTGTACTGTTGCTTCTCCTCCTCCAAGCTCTTATGCAACTGAGAACAGAGGGAATGTGATCATTTATAAAAAAAGGGAAAACATTTTTTTTTATATCTTTACACAAATGGTTTGCCTTTCATTTCTATTTTAAACTGAATGGGTTGTTTTACAAGGTGATAGTTTACAATCACTAAATTAAAGTTAATGTTACTTTTTCTGTACAAGACAGCAGTCTGTACAGTGACTTCAAATGCTGCTTAGGTGAACCTAATTTGCTGTAAGGTTTAACAAGTGTAAGCAGATGCAATACAATATCATGCAATATCAGGCACCGGTATATTATTAACAGTGCTTGTCATTGAATCAGGAGTTCTCTTTCATATATAGTATATGATGAGAATAGATAGTGCAAATTTGACTCCTCTTCTCTATGGCCTGCTCCAAGTCAAAAGTCTGTCAAATATATTGAACAAATACATACAGGTAAATATTATTAACCAAACTCTGATAGTCAGCTGTTGTCAGTTTGATATTAACTCTTTTGGAGGTTTTTTTCACATCACACACATTCAGCACTTAATTGAATCTAAAAGAGCACCAATTGACCAAATCACTCCAAGCACTTGTAATAATTATGCATACAGATTTGTGGGCACTGTGAAAAGATGAACTGTACATTTAAATTTTCTGCTTAGTTCTCCACAAATAAAGTTGTTATTTTACTTTAAGGCTTGTGTCTATGGGGTCTCAAAATTCCACTAGGTCCCTTTTCTTTGTCCTATTTGTTTCCATATAATTGTACGTGGCACCATTACTATAGACCCACACCTTGCTCAATAATATTCTGATGTGCCACAAACTGCACACAGGTTAAAATTTTTGTGACTTAAGCTATAGAATAGAATTGTTCATTGAATTGCTACTCACATTTCAGGAGTTTGTAAAATACTTTTCATGATAAATAAGGATAGATAAAAAAAGTTGTTAAAAACCTACCATCACCAGTACTTACTGTATGCAAGTATAACCCAATAATAAAAAAACTAAAAGCCTACCGTCACAAGCTTTTGTTGTTGCAGACTTATTTTGTAACTGTGAACATATACTGTGACTTCTTTCACATATGACAGACGTGTGTTTCCACCTCTGAATCCATGTCCAACTTCCACATTGAAATATGGTAAGCTGCTGCTGGCATCACAGAGCTTTGTAAGTGTATAAGTACAATTCCCCATAATTGTATGGTAATATTCATCAAATGTAAAGTAATGAGGGTCACTATATCCACTGCAAGATCCCCCTGCATGCAAAAAAAAAAAAAAAAAGTTAGGTAATACAATAGTGTTGCTCCCAAAAACACACATGAATTCCAAATATGCATGCATACCCCTAAGCTATGTAACAAATGCACACACTTTCCCTTCACTGCCCTATACCTTGCAACTCCATCTGGCCACAGGAAGAAAGGAGAATAAACCTTGTGTAAGCTCCAAGCCAAAGGAGAAAATAAATGTGTACTGTTGGTGAATAAGCCACAAATGGAACTTATTATTTTTTCCTGCAAAGCAAAATTTCGATTTAACCTTGTTCCCCCCCCTAATTTTAGAACTTAACCTAACCCTTACTATTAACTCCTAATATTTAACAAACCCCTTAACCCATAAAGTTAACTATCAACCTAAAAATGTAATTTGTCCCTTAACATAATATTAGGCAACATAGGCAACTGTATAAAATTTGAACCTAAGTCATAAAATGGTATCTTATAATTTCCTCTAATTTAAACCCTTCATTTTAAAATTAATTATCTGACCCTATTAAGAATAATAACAACCGTTAATCTACTAATGCTATCTTAACTCCTAGAAGTTAGTGATGAGGTTTGGGTTCACCAACAAAATGAGTTAGCAGACCAAGTGTGTTCATCCAGTGAATTATTCCAATTGATCCTGTAACTATATTGCCTTTGGACTAAGCCTCTTGTAATCACTGGCAAGTCTGTTGCAGTAAATATAAGCCTGTACTGAGAGTCATGTAGGTAGCAAAATTCTGTGCATCTTGGTAGAATTGGGGATGGGTGAGGGAAAGGATTTTACCTTTTTCATCCTTTCTTACATCTTAAGCCCTGTACACATGATCGGCCTGTCTGATGAAAACGGGCCGAAGGACCGTTTTCATCAGACGAACTGATCGTGTGTGGGCTCCATCGGTTTGTTTTCCATCGGTGAAAAAAAATAGAACATGTTTTAAAATTTTCCTATGGATAAAAAAATGATAGAAAAAAATGATCGTCTGTGTGGAAGTCCATCGGTCAAAAATCCATGCATGCTCAGAATCAAGTCGACGCATGCTCGGAAGCATTGAACTTCATTTTTCTCAGCACGTCGTAGTGTTTTACGTCACCGCGTTTGGACACGGTCAGATTTTGGACCGATGGTGTGTAGGCAAGATATCCGACGAAAAAATCGGATTAGATTCCATCAGATCTCCGATCGTGTGTACAGGGCTTTAATACTGCTAATGTCATGCAGCCTACAGTCTGCTCCTGTTCATATGCACTACAGTAATATGGTGACAGGTTGCATGTGTTTTTTTTTAAAGGACATATTTCTATACTGTTGTTGGCTGCAATTGTTTTTACCATTTTTTTTTTAATGGTGCCAACAGTGTAATATTTCTAGACTATGTGCATCAGTATAAAAAATAAATCTACACAAACGGGAATTATATTTTTTCTTCCATCCACAACCACAAAAAATAAAACCTGTTAAATCACAATTCCTTGACTCTTCTCTCCTCAAGCTCCCTAGTTCTTAGGGACCTCCTGGCTACCTACAATGCCACAGCTAACCATAGTTTGCTTTATGCCGCGTACACACAACCGTTTTTCGGGTTCTAAAAAATGAAGTTTTTAAGGGTCTAGAAAAAACAAAGTTTTTTTCAACCCGATCATTAAAACGGCCTTGCCTACACATGATTGTGAAAAAAAATGCTCTAGCAAAGCGCGGTGACGTACAACACGTACGACGGCACTATAAAAGGGAAGTTCCATTAGGATGGCACCACCCTTGGGGCTGCTTTTGCTGATTTTGTGTTAGTAAAAGACGATTTGCGCTTTTCAGTCTGTTACAGCGTGATTAATGTGCTTACTCCATTACGAACGCTAGTTTTACCAGAAAGAGCGCTACCGTCTCATAACTTGCTTCTGAGCACGCGTCTTTTTTCACGTCGTTAAAGCCCACACATGACCATTTTTTACAACCTTAAAAACGACAACGTTAAAAACGTTGTGAAAAAAATAGAGCATGTTCGAAATTTTAACCACTTCAGCCCCGGACCATATTGCTGGTCAATGACTGGGCCACTTTTTGCGAGTCGGCACTGCGTCGCTTTAACTGACAATTGCGCAGTCATGTGACGTGGCTCCCAAAGAAAATTGGCGTCCTTTTTTTTCCCACAAATAGAGCTTTCTTTTGGTGGTATTTGATCACCTCTGTGGTTTTTATTTTTTGCGCTATAAACAATAATATAGTGACAATTTTGAAAAAAAAAAAAATGTTTTACTTTTTTCTGTAATAAATATCCCCAAAAATATATAAAAAAAACTATTTTTTTCCTCAGTTTAGGCCGATACGTATTCTTCTACATATTTTTCGTAAAAAAAAATCGCAATAAGCGTTTATTGATTGGTTTGCGCAAACATTATAGCGTTTACAAAATATGGAGATAGTTTTATGGCATTTTTATTAATATTTTTTTTTTACTAGTAATGGCGGCGATCAGCTATTTTTTTTCGGTACTGCGACATTATGGCGGACACTTTTGACACATTTTTGGGACCATTGGCATTTTTATAGCGATCAGTGCTATAAAAATGCATTGATTACTATAAAAATGACACTGGCAGGGAAGGGGTTAACACCAGGGGGCGAGGAAGGGGTTAAGTATGTTCCCTGGGTGTGTTCTAACTGAAGGGGGGGTGGACTGACTGGGGGAAATGACTGATCGCTGTTCATACATTGTATGAACAGACAATCAGGCATTTCTCCCGACAGGACCGGGAGCTGTGTGTTTACACACACAGCTCCCGGTTCTCACTCTGTAACGAGCGATCGCGGATGCCCGGCAGTGTTCGGGCACACCGGCACGCGCATCGGAATCAGGGACGAGTGGGGGGCGTGCGTGCGCGCACCCCTATTGACTGCTGGGAGAGATGACGTATAGCTACGTGATCTCGCCCAGCAGAGCTGACCTGCTGCCGTATAACTGCGGCGGCTGGTCGGCAAGCAGTTAATGGCCATTTTTTTAGATCGTGAAAAATGCTCTGAAACCCACACACGATCGTTTTTAATGACATAAAAAAAACTGCATTTTTTAGAACCTGAAAAACGGTCTTGTGTACGTGGCATTAGATTTTGGTTGAGTTGATATATGGCCTTCTGTATTTCTCACCCAGTCATGGTGTGTTCTGCTTCCTTTCCTGAGCGTATTTTGTTTTGATCTATATTATACAGTTCTTACAATGCTATGTTCCTGCTCCTGCTATACCAGTGTCTGCAGCCTCATCTCTCCTGCACTCTGGTGCTCTGACATGACCAAGACTATTGCAGGGTTCATAGCCCTGCATTGGACATGAGGACGCTGAGGAACAGTCTGCTGCCGGAGTGTAGGAGAGCACCATCTGCCAGTGAAGCAGAGGATTAAGTGAGAAGCTTTTACCATTCCACAGATCTAAATCAGCATTTAACTCATGCGTTCCAGATGCAGCCCTACTGTTGGGAAGGGTTTTTTACTGTAGGTGAAGGTGGGTTAAAGCTTATAGGACATTTTAGTGGTTGGGTTTACATATGGGGCCGGATTCAGATACGAGATATGACGGCGTATATCCTGATACGCCGTCGTATCTCTGAGTCCGGTCGTCGTATCTATGCGCCTGATTCATATAATCAAGTTACGCATAGATCTCCCTAAGATCCGACAGGTGTAAGTGTCTTACACCGTCGTATCTTAGGCTGCAATTTCACGCTGGCCGATAGGTGTCGCTTCCGTTTGTTTACGCGAGGAATATGCAAATTAGTATTTACATCGATTCAGAAACGAACGACCGCCCGGCGATTTTGTTTTTACGTCGTTTGCGTTCGGCTTTTTCCGACGTAAAGTTACCCCTGCTATATGAGGGGTATGTGCGGCGTATCCTATGTTAAGTATGGCCGTCGTTCCCGCGCCGAGTTTTGAATTTTTTACGTTGTTTGCATAAGTCGTTTGCGAATACCGCTGGACGTAATTTACGTTCACGTTGAAAGCATGACGATTTGCCGACGTCATTTGGAGTATGCGCACTGGAATTCAGTCGCGGCCGGCGCATGCGTGGTTCGTTCGGCGCGGGGACGCGCATCATTTAAATGATACACGCCCCCCTACCCGCCGAATTTGAATTCCGCCGGGTGATTTACGCTACGCCGCCGTAACTTTACAGGCAAGTGCTTTATGAATAAAGCACTTGCCTGAAAAACTTGCGGCCGTGTAACGTAAATGACATACGTTACGCTAGCAGAAAGATCCGCTGATCTTTCTGAATCTGGCCCATGGAGTTCAGTTCTTGGAAATGCAGTGCTAGGGTACATTTTCTTGTGTGCTCTGCCTATTTGCACAGTTCTATAAACATTTAAAGTGTAACTCAAATTTTGTTGAGAAAAAAACATTCCCCTTTATGTACCGTATTTATCGCGGTATATCGCGCTCCCGCGTATACCGCGCACCCCTAAAGTGGCCCCCAATTCTGTGGAAAAAAGTTTTTTTGTTTTTTTTGTACTTACAGTTTTGGTGTTTTGCGCGGCGTCCATCGGCGGCCTCGTCAGGTCCGGCGTCCTTCTGCGGCTTCGGGTGTGCTCTTCGGCGGGTCCGGCGTCCATCTTCGGCGGGTCGGGTGTCCTCTTCGGCGGGTCGGGTGTCCTCTTCGGCTGGTCCGGTGTCCTTCTGCGGCGTCCTCGCGGCGTCCTCCCCACTCGTTTCCCGCGCCGAGTTTGAACACTGCGCCGACATATACAGAGCGCAGTACACTCGTGTATTGTCGGCAATGCTCAGCTACCCGCGCTGACGTCCTGTACATCCAGGACGTGAGTGCGGAAGGAGCCGAGACTGCCCGACTATACCCGAGTGTACTGCTCTCGGTATATGTTGGTGCAGTATTCAAAACTCGGCGCGGGAAAGCGGGTATCGGCGTATACCGCGCACCCACGATTTTGCCCTGATTTTCAGGGCAAAAAAGTGCGCGGTATACGCCGATAAATACGGTACATTACAAGGATTTTGACAATCTGACTTGTATCTTGGTGCAGGCTTCTGGGAAAGTCAGTGAGCCAATCACACAAGCAGGAAACTACATACCTGGGGGCCCTTCTGTGTACAGAACACCTCCAAGTTGCCATATTGCATTGCATTTAACAGCAAATTACAGAGCTGCAGATTGAAAAGGAATTTTGATAACATTCAAATACAATATGATTTGTGTCACAATTGTATATGGTATATTATTTTTTTATTCGCTATTTTTTCCCTTTAAAGCCCAATATCTGTCCACAACAACTGATTGATTGTTATTCTTTTAGATGTTCTTTTTTTTTGCATTATTTGAAAGAAAAACATTAAAGCGGTTCTCCACCCTAAAGTGGAGTCCCGCTGATCGGAACCCTCCCCCCCTCTGGTGTCACATTTGACACCTTTCAGCGGGGAGGGGGGTGCAGATACCTGTCTAAAGACAGGTATTTGCACCCACTTCCGGCCAGACGCTACGGGCAAAAGACGGGCATTCCGTCACATCCCGTCTGTCGCCCGTTGTGTGCTGGGAACACTCGGCTCCCAGCACACAGCGGGAGCCAATCGGCTGGCGCGGCGCGACTCGCGCATGCGCCGTAGGGAACCGGGCAGTGAAGCCGCAGCGCTTCACTTCCTGGTTCCCTGAGCGTGGATGGTGGGGGGAGCAGCGGCGAGACGAGCGATCGCTCGTGCTCTGCTGCGATCGGCGCTGGACTCCAGGACAGGTAAGTGTCCTAATATTAAAAGTCAGCAGCTGCAGTATTTGTAGCTGCTGGCTTTTAATATTATTTTCCCATGGCACATCCGCTTTAAGTGCAAGAACAGTGTGCACCTTATATTACATCATTCATATTCCCATACATCCATATTATCATAGATAAAATAACACTCAGGCCCCGTACACACCATAGAATCCATCCGCAGATAAATCCCAGCAAATGGGTTTCAGCGGATAGATCCTATGGTGTGAACACGCCAGCGGATCTTTTTCCGCGGATATATCTCCCCTGGGATGGATTCCAGCAGATCGGATATTTGCTGACATGCAGAACATATCCATCTGCTGGAGTCCATCCCAACAGATGGATCCGCTGGTCTGTACAGACTCACCGGATCCATCCGTCCGAAGGGATCCCCCGCATGCGTCGTAATGATTCGACGCATGCGTGGAATTCCTTATATGACAGCGTCGCGCACGTCGCCGCGTCATAATCACGGCGACGGCGCGACACGTCATCGCCAGAGGATTTCGGCGCGGATTTCAATGCGATGGTGAGTACACTCCATCGCATTAAAATCTGCTGAAATCCTCGAGAGGATTTATCCGTGGAAACGGTCCGCTGGACCGTATTCGCGGATAAATTCTATCGTGTGTATGGGGCCTTAGGCATATACTTGTTAGGCCTATTTGTCCTGCTGCTGGACATGGCTACACTGCTGTATTCTTTACAGTATATAAAGACCTCCTTCACAAGGCTGGTTATCTGTATTCTGCAGATTCCAAAGGCAGGTTCTTGCTGATGGAATAAATGGTCATGAGAATGGCAGCGGCCAGTTAGCCCATATAAAATAATGACAGGCTGGGTGTGGCGGAAGAAGGTGGCCACTTGTCCCACAGCTGTCTATCCACTCTTCACCTGGCTACCTACCCTACCACTGTCAATCCAGCTTCTGAGCACTTCCTTAAAGTGGTTGCAAACCCTTACAGACCACTTTTACCTACAGGTAAACCTAGATTAAGGCTTACCTGTAGGTACAAGAAATATCTTCTAAACCTACACAATTTAGGAGATATTTGCAAAAGACATGCACTGTTGTCTACACACATGCGCCATAGACAATGGCGTGCAGACGCACTGAGTGTGCCACTTCTAATGGCGATCATGCGGCACCTGCATGCATGCGCAGGAGTAACGTCATCGCCAGTCACAGTGCAGGAGCCGCGATACCTGGAAGTCACTCCGGGAGACATGGCGGCTATGAAGGAGGTGAACAAGGTCAGCTGCGGGGGCTTCGATCACAGGTTAGTATTTCATTAAGCTATGCATACTAGCTCATTATGCCTTTGTCTTGCAGGATGTATTTTTTTGGGGCTTTACTTCCTCTTTAAGGCTATGCTGCTCTCCCTACAGTCAGATCTACACTGTGAATTAAAGGTGTCCATTAATCAGTTACAGGACAAAATTACCTGCCTAGAGCAGCATTTATCTGAGGCCACTAGAGCTCATAACACTGTAGTGGACATACAAGATGACCAAGCTACAACTATTCAGATGCTCTGCTTAAAAGTCGCAGACCTAGAGGACAGGTCGCGACATAATAATATTAAAATTAAAGGGGTTCCTGAGTCCCTGACAACTCCTGAAAGTGCCATACCTGCAGCATCTGTTTAGCAAACTCATCCCGTCACTGACAACAAAAGACATGCTGATTAACCGTGCTCACAGACTACACAAGCCACAGCATCTCCCGGCTTCTATCCCCAGAGAAATTTTAGCACAAGTGAATTTTTTCCACTTCAAGGAAAATATCATGCGAGCAGCGAGATCTATGCGCACGCTCCCAGAATCCTTTGCTAAAATATCGCTATACAATGATATCTCAGCAGCAATCTCCCAGGCACGCAAATCTTTTGCTCTGGTGACATCAGTGCTCAATGAGTATAAATTACCTTATAAATGGGGTTATCCTACCAAGTTACTGGTTACCTATCACAACCAGCAAGTTTCCATATTCACTCCAAAAGATGGGGTTAAGCAGCTGAATAACTGGAGTATTTTCTCTTGTGAGCCCCCACCTAGAATCTCTAACTCTTGGGCCTCAAAAGCTCCGCCATAATGGCAACATGCCTTGATATCCAATACCCTCCATAAAGGAGTTATCTTTCTCAGGCTGGATCAAGTTGTTTCTCAGCAGTTTACAGTATTGAAGGAGTATTACCACGTTTGGAACTTTCTCCATGCTTCACGGTTACTATTTAACCTCAACAGTCTTGTTGTCACATGCCAGGCTGGAAACTGAGGTGATGAGAGTGCTCCCCTTGTGGCTGAGAGCAAATTACCCCTGGAGTTGGAGACAGAGGGTGCTCTGCCCAGAGATGCATGGGTTGCCTGCCAATGAAGCTGTGTGATGGTTTTAGAAGTGGACACCCCAGAGCATTGAAGCCAGCCAGAGACAATGGTGCAGGTGCAGGCAAATTTTAGCAGGTGGAAAAGCAGAGACGTCTTCAAAAGCCAGGCCAGAGGTTAAACACAGGAAGGCAGTCAGAAGCAGAGGCAGGAAGTGTGGTTGTGATCAAGCCGGAGTAAAAAACAGGAAGTCAATCTGGAACAGGCAAGGAGCAGGTCCATGAAACAAGCCAGGTTCAGAGCCAGGAGAGAAGCCAGAGCAGGTCAGGGTAGCCTGGGTAGGTAACAGGTAATCAAACAGGAGCAAGGAACACAAGAACACCCTTCACGCCTCATGAAATCGATAAGATGCTTGGCACCTTACTTCATACCTCAACACAAAGCCCTCAGCCCAGACGGATTCTGCAATGAATATTATAAGAAATGTCGGAATCTCAGTACCCCCTACCTCTGCGACACACTTAATCACTTTCTCTCAATTGCTGAAATCCCCAAAGAATCCCTAGAAGCCTTTTTTTTTTTTAAAGTGTAAATTTAATTGTACATGTTCAAAGCATAACAAACAACATAGTACAGTACACATTTTCTTATCTCATGGGTCAGAAAATTTTTCGTTTCTTACGTTCAAGTTCAAAGTCATGACAGTACAACACGTACATACAATCCGACAAGCATAGCAATCTTGCTCTTTTCCCGTTTTCTTATAACATAATCTCAACATCCTAACAGAAGGAGAGAAAAACAACAAAACAAAAAAAAAAAAGACCAAAGAAGGGGGAAGGGAAAGGAAAAACCCCAAAAGGGAATCTCCCCCCTGTGCCTCCTAGTACTCATCCCATTTCCATTCAGCCCTGGTCAGAACAGCAAGTTCCCACCTTAAACAACGTTACCTACAGCACACCCAGCATCTTCATTATACCTCTATATCTCCCGAGACCTTCTCAATCCATCCTGCCCACACCTTCTCGAATTTTTTCGGGCAACCCCGAGCTGCGTAAGTCAGTTTATACATTGGCAGTGCATTATTCACCAGTTTTAACCATCCCTGCAGAGATGGGGGTGATGGTTTTCGCCAGTTAAGGGCCAGGGCCTTTTTAGCATAGCAGAAGAGTATTTTTAATAGCGTTTTCTTTGATACAGATAATTCCTCCTCCTCCAGGTCCCCTAACAGACACCTAGCTGGGGAATATATATTAGGTAGCTCCAAGTTAACCTCCAGAAATGATAGTATCTCTTTCCAGAACCCCTCCACTCGAGGACACTGCCACACCATATGGAAAAAGTCGCCCTCCGCCGCCTGGCAGCGGGGGCATTCAGATGATTCTCCTCTACCCATACTGTGTAACCGTTTGGGAGTGTAGTATACTCTGTGCAAGTAATTAAATTGCGTTATCTTGTCTCTAGCTGAGATCATCGAGGGCACCAGTGATTCAAGGGCCTCTGACCAGGATTCCTCAGTAAGGGATGGTATGTTTGCTTGCCACTGCGCCCTAACCCTCTCCATCCTAGGAGAGGAGGACGTCAGCAGCATAAAATAGTACCTAGAGATCAGTTGCGAGTGGTCCCCGTCAGTGAGCAACTTTTCCATTTTGGAGGGGGAGAGCGCCCCCAACCCCCCACCGTATTGAGCCGTCACAGCATGCCGCAGCTGCAGGTATCTAAAAAATAACGTGTTAGGGACCCCATACTCAGTTTTCAGATCTACAAAACTTCTGAACACCCCATCCCTGAACATCTGATGGGCATACTTGACTCCATACTTCGCCCAGCACGACCCATCCGGTACCTTGACTATCTCTTTTAGTTGGGAATTGTGCCACAAAGGGGCATTGGGGGAGGCCTCAAGACTAGAACCCCCCACCCTTTTATTGCAGATATGGAATATTTTATACAACATTTTTAGTATTTCCCCCCTTCCCAGTGGATATGGACCATTTCTATATAGTACGTTAATCAGGCCTTCAAATGAG
This sequence comes from Rana temporaria, assembly GCF_905171775.1. Classification (NCBI taxonomy): domain Eukaryota; kingdom Metazoa; phylum Chordata; class Amphibia; order Anura; family Ranidae; genus Rana; species Rana temporaria. Next base: position 189,835,665 of record NC_053492.1, read on the forward strand.
TGGACCAAGGCCGCCTGAGTGGCCACCGATGCAATACATAAGTTCGGGAACCCCCACCAGTGCACGTGTGTCAACTGGGCTGCAAGGTAGTAACAATGCAGATTCGGCAGGGCCAGTCCCCCCTCCTTTATCGGTAAATGGAGCGTGTCCAGGGACACCCTTGCGGGCTTAAGTCCCCAGAGAAAGGATGTTAGCATCGTATTGATTTCCGCGAACCACTTTTTTGGGATATAGATCGGGGCATGCCAGAATAGATAAAGAAACCTGGGCAAATAGATCATCTTGAAAATGTTTATTTTCCCGAGGAGGCCCAATGGTAATTTAGCCCATGTTATCAGACTTTCCTTCAAGCGAGCCTTCATAGGGGTCAGATTATTGCCCATATAGGTCCCTATCGGCAGCTGGACGTCCACTCCCAAATAACGAAACTTAGATACCACTCTAAGAGGGACATCCGGGGGCAACCTCAGGAGTCCATCAGAGCTAAAGGGAAACACAATAGATTTGTTCCAGTTCACTTTAAAACCTGAAAAGTTTCCGAAGGCTGATATTAGTCTCAGGGCGGTGGTCAGCGATCCCTCTGCCTCTGCCAGGTACAGAAGCATATCGTCAGCGTAGAGGGATGTCTTTTCCTCCAACTCATTGATCATACAGCCCCTGACATTCACATCCTCCCTCAGCTGTGCAGCCAGTGGCTCTATTGCCAGAGCAAACAACAGGGGTGACAACGGGCACCCCTGCCGCGTGCCCCTAGCAATTGGGAAGGAATCCGTGATGGCATTGTTAACCCTAAGCCTAGCCCGTGGGGCAGCATACAATATTTGGACCCACTTTGTGAATCTGGGGCCGAACCCCAACCGCCCAAGGACTGCTATGAGATAAGACCATTCAATGGAATCAAACGCTTTATGCGTGTCCAGGGACACCACTACCCTAGTATCCGGCGTGGATCCCCCAGACTGCAAAATAGTGAAAAGCCGTCGCAGGTTAATCGCTGTCGACCTCTCAGGTATGAAACCCGTCTGGTCTTGATGAATTATGGACGCAATCTTCGGATTCAGGCGTTTAGCCAGTAATTTAGCAAGGATCTTTGCGTCGACATTAATGAGCGATATTGGTCTATAGGATTCGCAGAGATCATGGTCCTTGTGCGGCTTGGGAATCAACACTATTAGTGCCTCCCTCAGAGATTCAGGAAGCACCCCCCCTTGATAGGCATCCATATACATCCTGAGCATTTGGGGTGCCAGGCTGTCGGCATATGTGCTGTACCATTCAGCCGGAAATCCATCCATTCCCGGGGTCTTATTCGAGTTCAGGGAATGTATGGCTGACACCACCTCCTCCACTGTAATGGGGAGGTCGAGCTCTGCAGCCGCCTCTCCGGAGAGCTCCAGGAGGGGCACCGGAGCTAGATAGGCCTGCACCGTTTCCCCATCATAGTCTACCCTCGAGGTGTATAGATTAGAATAAAAATCAATAAAGGCCTTAGCAATATCCTCTTGTGAGGTACAGAGCTGCATCCGTGCATTGTATATACGTGGGATAGATGTTGGTGCCTGGTGTGAATGTGCCAGATAGGCCAGCAACCTGCTATTTTTATCTCCAAATTCAAAAATGCGCTGCGCTTGATAAAGCAATTTTTTCTGTGTCTTCTCCACCAGCACCAAGTCCAGCTGACGTATACTCTCTCTCCATTTCATATGCGTGTCAGGGGTAGGGTCATCGATGTATGCCACCTCAGCCTCCGTAGCTATCTGCTCCGATTCTCTAACCCTCCACTCCCTGTCAGATTGGAGCCGTTTAACCTCCCCCTTAATCACTCCCCTGAGTGTGGCTTTAAATGCATCCCAAGTGACCCCTACCGGGACCTCCCCCCTATTCTCTAACCAAAAATGGACGCGGCAGTGGATCTCTCAAAACACTCCTCCTTAAGCCACAGGGGGCTCAACCTCCATATTGTGTACCCCCGGGGTTTTTCCATGTCTATAGTGACCATCAATGGGGAGTGGTCCGAAACGGCCCTTGGCAGATACTGAACATCCACCACTCGTGGGAGAAGCTCCCTGGACACAAAACACATGTCTAGTCTAGATAGGGTATTAAATGTGGCGGAGAAGCAAGAGTAGGCCCGGGTATCCGGGTGCTTCCACCTCCAGGCCTCCTCTAGGTCATATTGTGCCACACACGCCTCCAGAGGGGTCCCCCTCACCGCTGCCATCCTAAACCTATCCTTGTCAGGGGATAGAACTGCGTTCAGGTCCCCCGTTACAATGATAGGACCCTCCGCCACCTGCAAAACCTCCTTCATTACATCATCCCAGACTCCCCCCGTAAATGGGGGTGGGATGTACACTGCCACCAAGGTATACGGCTGGTTATTAATTATCAGCACTAGGATCACATATCGCCCAAAGGGGTCTGTTTTAACCGTCTTAGTAGTACATAGGAGGGATTTAGCTATAAGGACCGACACTCCTCTGGCATAGGTGGAGTAGGTAGAGTGAAATGCCTTATTAATAAAAGCTCTATGCAGAGACAGTGTCTTGGAGCCCACCACATGTGATTCCTGAAGGAATATGACCTGCGGTTTATGTCTCATGATATATTTAAAAACGAAGGATCGTTTAATTTTGGCGTTAAGCCCTCGTACGTTCCAGGACAGCAAATTAATAGTCTGCATCTTGGCAGCCATATGTAAATCGGGGCAGGGGGCAGCCCGCCCCGGAGCGAAGCACTCCGAGGCACCCCCCCACATATAACCAAGCAGTACCCTGTAATACCATCATCAAATACAGTGTAGCAATACAGTAAATATATTCAAGGTATGGAGAAGCATTCATTATAGTACGTTGTGGGCTAATTACGATCCAGCTGGAGCCAGGGCCCCCATACATTGGAGGCATGGGGAAGACAAAAGAAACAAAATAACCCAAAAACAGGGACCAAGAATAGCATATTTAAAAAGGAAAAAAAATCAGAACTGTCCCGGATCCAAAACAGAGGATCCCCAAACACCCTCCCCCCACCCTGCCTGCAGCCCTAAACATCCCACAGGCTTTTTCCCCAAACAGTAGTTCACAGAAGTTTGTCCCTAAAGGGGGGTCAGCTTCCTGCACCAGCCGGTCAGGAAATTATAGAGACAAATAGGTAAGTTAAAGCAGAGCTCAGACCGGGCCGTGGTCAACACATAACTCCTAGGAGTCTTTCAACAGTACTTGAATCATGGAGGATCCAGCACACCAGGGAATGACAGTCATTGAAAGGCAGCAATGGCAATGTCAGATGCGCCGCTCACAAAATATCTCAGTCATTAGTACCTGGGGGGTCCCCCCCAGGACCTCCAGAAAGGGCAACAGTTAGGCAAAAAAAAAGGGGGGGGTGCATATCTACCTTATCCATGTCCCAAAGATTCCAACCAGCGGTTCGCCTCCCTAGGGGACATGAAGAATTGCGTCTGCCCCTTGTGTACCACTCGAAGTTTAGCAGGAAAGAGCATACTGTACGGCAGGCTACGTTCTCTCAGGCGTTGCTTCACACTTTGAAATGCTGCACGTTGTTTTTGGGTGGCCGCCGAGAAATCCGGAAAAATGGAGATACGATTGCCATTAAACATCAGCTCAGGCATATTGCGGGCTTTGCGCAGGATAGTCTCCTTATCCCTAAAGTAAAGGAATCGGGCCAGCATGGGCCTTGGAAATCTGCCTGGTGGAGGTGCCCTCAGGGGCACTCTATGTGCTCTCTCGATGGCAAACAGGTGGGAGAAATCTTCCTCTCCAAAGGTCTTCTTGAGCCAGGATATCAGGAATTCCTCCGGTGTCTTCCCCTCAGATCCCTCCGGGAAGCCCAGGAACCTAAGGTTGTTCCTTCTCAATCTATCCTCGATGTCTCCCAACTTGGCCTCCTGGGACTTGTGGTCCGCCGCCATATCTCTCACCTGTACCACGAGGGGGTTAAGCACATCTTCCGCCGATCCTATGCGCTGCTCAGCCTGTGTAACCCGCTGCCTGACCTTCTGTACATCATCCTTCAGGATGGCAAAGTCCACCCTGATAGCGTCCACCTGCGATGACAGAGCGGCATGGCAGCTTTTGATAGTGTCCATGATCTGCATCAGCGTCGGTTGTCCGTCCTGTGAGCCGCCCTCCTCCCCATCCGGGTGAGGAGAGGACGGGGGAGACGCTAGAGCATTGGGCAGCCTCGGCCACTCGTTATCGTCCTCGGGTCCTCCAAGAGCCTGGGGCACGGACGAGGCCCTGTGAGCCGAGCGGGCGCCATTTTGGGACGCCTCGTGGGCAAACTTTGAAAGCTTCCCCGTCGAAGTGAGGTCCATGCTGGGACCGTGTTTCACCATCCCCGGATTCCTGGTGCCTTCTTCTACAATCCCGGTCGATTGGTCAGAGGATGCTCAAGTCTGGGACCCGTCAGGATATTGCAGGATATTTCCACGGCCGGAGCTCTGAGGAGAAGCGTCCTCACATCCCGGAAGTTGGTCACGCCCCCTTAGAAGCCTTAATTGTAACCATTCCCAAGCCTTTACTAAAAATGTTACAGTCCAGCTCACTACAGACCCATATCCCTCCTTAATACGGACATTAAACTTTACTGCAAACTTCTAGCTTCCCACCTGGCAATATACATACCAAATCTAATGCACAATGACCTGGTTTATTCCCCACAGAGAAACATCTGATGGCACTAGACGCTTCCTGAATTTGATTTAATGGACTAAACACCATAAAATGCCTTCTCTGTTGATCTCTTTAGATGCAGAGAAGGCGTTTGATAGAGTACACTGGTGATACCTCATGGAGATCCTAACACAGTTTGGCTTCTCTGGCAGTATCCTACGAGCCACCCTAGGTTTATACTCTAATCCAAGTGCCAGAGTGTGAACTTCAGGTTACTTAAGACTAGAAGGTCTCATACCCTCATCTCTGGCGTCACAATCGGTAACTCTTCTCACAAAATTGGTCCCTATGCAGATGACATCATAATTGCACTTACAAACCCGCTTGACTCCCTCTCCTACCTATTGCGCACTCTAGAAGACTTCAGTAGAGCATCTCTTTATAAACAAAATCATTCCAAATCATCAATGCTGGGCGTCTGCCTAACTGCCAAAATCAAACATCAAATCTGTCAATTAGCTCCGTTCTTCTGGGTACCGACTGACGCCCTTGCCTACCTAGATATCCAACTGGTTGTTCCATCTAACAGCTGCTTTCATACACAGTAAATTTTGACATGCTTATGAAGAAAATACATGACAACTGCATGGCAATAAAATCTATCAAAACATGCTGGGTTGGCCATATCGCCCTATGTTTCTTCTCCCTCATGTCCTATACTGATTCAGGACCCTTCCTATTCCGTTCCTCCCCTGTAACCTTACCCAAATACAACACACTTTTAACATTTTCATATGGGAAGGCAAGAAGTCTTGCCTCAAGCAGAACTTGCTCTACACCCCCACCTCTCAATCCAGAATAGGAGTGCCTGATATAAAAGCCTACTACAAAGCTACTTTACTTTAAAAAGGTAAAACCTGGTGGATTGCATCGACAGGTCCACATTGGAAACAAATTGAAAAAACAGTCACACAGTAAGATTTATGGATACCCTTTGTGCTTGATGACTTTGCCCTCAATCCACACACGGTTTTCTGGACACTGTGAATGCAACCTTAAAAGTCTGGGGTTCCATCCCACAAATTTCCAAAGGTCTCACTCTCCAATCTCTATCTCACTTCCCTCTACACTCCTTAAAGCTTATTTCACCAGATTTACCTGTCAACCAATAGACCTTAAAGGGAACATCTACCAATGGACACCTATACTCCCCCCAAAGACTTGCTTCTTTCCAATATCTGATTAACACCTTCCACATCTCCAACAGGGACCTCTATCTCTACCTACGGATCCGACACGTCTTATCCTCCCTGTCCTGGACTTCCTATTCGCTCACCTAAAAGTTGAACGACTTCTACGACTCCAAATCCCCCCATCTGAAATATACTTCTCTGATATATAGCCTACTCACAGCTCCTCGAATTGATGAAAAAAAGTTTACCCATGGAATACTAAGAGAGGACTCTTCAAGACCATACAGCGGTTTAACAGGACAGGTTCCACTCAGAACAAGCCTCACCATGGTCAACCAAAGAAGTTGAGTGCATGTGCTCAGCATCAGGGCTCAAGTCCTGTGGGAACGCGTGGGAATTGAGTCCCTGCACTTTTTTCACAGCAGGAACGCAGTTCCCTTTGCAGGACTAGAGCAGCCGAGCCAATCCTTCACTAAGCGGCGATGCCCAGCTCGAGTCACTGTCAGGGGCAGGCGAACCTTAGTAATCCTTTATGTTACTGGCCGCTTCCTGTATATGGATTCATCGGGTATTGTGCGGGTATTCCGTCACTTCCTTCGAGGAAGTGACAGAATACCCGCACACTACCCGATGAATCCATATCAGCATCATATCAAGCGGTTGGTTTTGGGAAATAGATGTATGAGTGCTGCCAGCATTGCTGCATTTGGGCCTAAATTTAGCAAGGAAGATTATTTAATTGCAAAATTCTTTAACAGAACTTAATGCTTGTTTTTTTCAACCCAATTATTATTAAGCCGGCCTTGCCTACACACAATCATGAAAAAAATGCTCTAGCAAAGCACGGTGACGTACAACACGTAGAACAGCACTATAAAGGGAAAGTTCCATTCGGATGGTGCCACCCTTGGGGCTGCTTTTGCTGATTTCGTGTTAGTAAAAGTATGGTGAGAGACGATTCGCGCTTTTCAGTCTGTTACAGCGTGATGAATGTGCTATCTCCATTACGAACGCTAGTTTTACCAGAACGAGCGCTCCCGTCTCATAACTTGCTTCTGAGCATGCACGTTTTTTCACGTCGTTAAAGCCTACACACGACCATTTTTTACGACATTAAAAACGACAACGTTAAAAATGACGTGAAAATTTAGAGCATGTTCTAAATTTTTAATGCCCATTTTTTACGTCGTAAAAAATGCTCTGGAGCCCACACGATCTTTTTTAATGACATAAAAAAAAACAATTTACATCCCGAAAAACGTATTTTTTTAAAATTTTCAGTATTTTTCCATTTATATAGCAAAAATGTAAAAACTGAGTGGTGATTACATACCACCAAAAGGAAGCTCACTGTCTCAAAAAATTATAAAAATGTAATTTGGTTACAGTATTGCTGAGTCTCTGGGCAGTTGGAAGCTTAAATACATAATAGCGTCTGATTTCCAACTAAATGGAAATTGGGCTTAACATTGCTTAACCACTTCCCGACCTCCTCATGTACATATACGTCAGCAGAATGGCACGGACAGGCACATGTACGTACCTGTACGTCCTCTGCTAGACGTGGGTGGGGGGTCCGATCGGGACCCCCCCCGGTAAATGCGGAGGTCGGGTCCGCTCGGGGAGCGATCCGGGACGACGGCGCGGCTATTTGTTTTTAGCCGCTCCGTCGCGATCGCTCCCCGGAGCTGAAGAACGGGGAGAGCCGTGTGTAAACACGGCTTCCCCGTGCTTCACTGTGGCGGCGCATCGATCGGGTGATTCCCTTTATAGGGAAGACCCGATCGATGATGTCATTCCTACAGCCACACCCCCCTACACTAGTAAACACACACAAAGTGAACACTAAATGTTACAGCGCCCCCTGTGTTTAACTCCCAAACTGCAACTGTCATTTTCACAATAAAGAATGCAATTTAAATGCATTTTTTGCTGTGAAAATGACAATGGTCCCAAAAATGTGTCAAAATTGTCCGAAGTGTCCGCCATAATGTCGCAGTCACAAAAAAAATCGCTGATCGCCGCCATTAGTAGTAAAAAAAAAAAAAAAGAAAAAAAACTATCCCCTATTTTGTGAACGCTATAAATTTGGCGCAAACCAACCGATAAACGATTATTGCAATTTTTTTTACCAAAAATAGGTAGAAGAATACGTATCGGCGTAAACTGAGGAAAAAAAAAATTATATATGTTTTTGGGGGATATTTATTACAGCAAAAAGTAAAAAATATTGAATTTTTTTCAAAATTGTCGCTCTATTTTTGTTTATAGCGCAAAAAATAAAAACTGCAGAGGTGATCAAATACCACCAAAAGAAAGCTCTATTTGTGGGGAAAAAAGGACGCCAATTTTGTTTGGGAGCCACGTCGCATGACCGCGCAATTGTCTGTTAAAGCGACGCAGTCCCGAACTGTAAAAACCCCTTGGGTCTTTAGGCAGCAATATGGTCCGGGGCTTAAGTGGTTAACCACCACAGAATGAAGGGATACGTTCAGGGCAAATGACTTGGCTTAGTTCATTTTAAATTTTAGACAGAAATGTTTGAGGTCCTTAACTAAGCTAGGGAGAGTCATCAATGGTTTAAAGAGGAATAAGAGGACATCATCAGCAAATGCCAGCACTTTGAATTCCCTTTACTTCAATTTTTTCATTCCACAGTGATCACATAGCACAAAACTGTTCCAGTCAGCTCTGTGCCTTATGCTTATGCCGCGTACACTTGACCGTTTTTAATGTCATGGAAAAAAAGTTTTTCTCAACGTGATTCTTGTCAAGCCTGCCTTGCATACACACGATCGTGAAAAAAAATTTGGATGGCGCCACCCTTTGGGCTGCCTTTGCTAATTTCATGTTAGTAAAAGTTTAGTGAGAGACGATTCGCACTTTTCAGTCTTCATGCTTTTCAGTCTGTTACAGCGTGACAAATGTGCTATCTCCATTACAAATGCTAGTTTTACCAGAACGAGTGCTCCCGTCTCATAACTTGCTTCTGAGTATGCACGTTTTTTTCCGTCATTAAAACCTACAGACGACCGTGTTTCAAGACGTGAAAAACAATGAGAAAAATTAGAGCACGTTCTATATTTTTAAGGGCAATTTTTAACGTCAAGAAAAATGCTTTGGAGCATACACACGAATGTTTTTAACCAGTTAATCACCGCCCCATAGCCGAATTACGGCTACAAGGCGGTTCCTTAACTCTGGGAAGACGTCCATGAACGTCCTCCCAGAATCGCGATACCGCACGCCGCCTGGGGCCCAGAGGACCCGGCGCATCACGGATCACGGTAAATCGCCGCTGATAGCGTCATTGGACGGAGCGATCACTTGTAAACAAACCGGCGTCATGTGATGACGCCGGTTCCTCCCTCCCCTCTCTGTACCCAACGGTACGGTGTGAAAGAGAGGGGAGAGAGCGGAGGCAGCAGCATTTCTGTGGGCCGGATCTGTGACAAATGCAGTCACAGATAGAGCCATCCATCCATCCCTGCTCAGCCATCCCTGCCCAATACTCACAATACCCTACAAAACTCTGCCCCATACTGTGCAATCCCTGCAAAACTCTGCAATACCCCACAATACTCTGAAATACCCCACAATACTCTGCAATACCCCACAATACCCTGAAATGCACCACAATACCCCGCAATACTCTGCAATACCCCGCAATACTCTGCAATACCCTGCAATACTCTGCCCCCTCCTGCTTCTACCGACTCAACGCTACGATCGAAGCCAGGATTGTTTTTTTTTTCCAGGCTTCCCAGCCTAGAGGTGAGATATGGGGTCTTTTTGACCCCATATCTCACTGTAAAGAGGACATGTCATGCCATATATTTCTATTACAAGGGATGTTTACATTCCCTGTAATAGGAATAAAAGTGATTACATTTTTTTTTTTTTTGAGGGAAAAACGTGTCAAACTAAAATAAAGTAAAGTAAAGTGAACAATAAAATATATATATTTTTTAAAGCGCCCTTGTCCCTGTCTGCAGAAGCGAACGCACACATAAGTCCTGCCCACATATGAAAACGGTGTTCAAGCCACACATGTGAGGTATCACTGCAAACGTTAGTGTGAGAGCAATAATTTTGGCTCTAGACCTCCTCTGTAACTAAAGACATATAACCAGTAAAAATATTTAAAATGTCGCCTATGGGGATTTTTAAGTAGCGAAGTTTGGCGCCATTCCACAAGCAAAGAATGAAGAAAAAATACTAATTTGCTAAATTTTATAACAGAAACAACAAAAAAATCATTTTTTTTACAGAATTTATAGTATTTTTTCTCTTATAGCCCAAAAAATTAAAAACTCTGTTGTGGAAATTTTTAAGATGTATTGTCATAATGGCACCCAGTCTTAGTACTTCCGCAGCCCGCTCTAAATAGAACTGACTGGGGCAGTCTGAGGCTGGTTGAATCTCGTCTGGTAGTAGAAAATGTCTTGAGGTCGGAGTGTGATGTTTGCGGCGTGGGCATATGTCCGCCCCCACAAGGGGCCCTCTGTGCATTTAGCACAGACGATCGTTGGGGAGGGGATGCGCTCACTCCGCAAGCACACGAGTGGTTATGGACAGATGTGCACTCTTATCTGGGTCTTGTCTGATCAGCAGGGCTTGCGATTCGTGGCGTACGCCTGTAGATAGCTTCCTTTCCACCTTAATAAGGGTATAATCTGGATATGCATTATTCTATGGAATGGCGCAGATTAGGATTCTATCAGGCGATTAATATTAAGAGCTTATGGACGTTTCTGGAGGGGCACATGCGCTCCCCGCCCGGACACGCCCATAAGACTTTAGCAGCATTGTATGTACTTCTATGCATTGTATTGTATCCATTGTATTCTATTCATGTATTCTATGGGACTTCCTGTTAGAAGGAACGTCCTTATATGGTGTTAGCTGTGTCAGTGGAACATCATGTGTTAACCACTCCCATGAGGGAGGTGTTTAATGGGTGCAGTGAGCACTTCCTGTTTTGGGTAAATAAAGGGTGCTTGGCTGAGCCTTTGGGGCAGTGATGCTGGCAGAATGATATGAGAACAAGCTGGTGGTGGTGTCTTTTTGTATGAATGGCAGAGAATGATGGTGAGTGAATCTATTTAGCTTAATTATGGATTATTTCATTAAGATGAATGGGGCACAGAATATCTGTCTGTCTGCTTTGCAGACAGCCAGAAAATCTACGACAACTCAACGGTGATTAAATACCACCAAAAGAAATCTCTATTTGTGTGAAAAAAAGGACGAAAATTTCATTTTGGTACAATGTTGTATAGCTGAGTAATTGTCATTCAAATTGTGAGAGCAACGAAAGCTGAAAATTGGTCTGGTTATTAAGGGGGTTTAAGTGCCCAGTGGTCAAGTGGTTAATGACCAATTAAAAAAATGGCATTTTCTCGTCATGAAAAACGGTCGTGTGTACGCGTCATTACACTGCCTAATAATAGTGAAAACATAGGCATTGTACGCACCTGGGAGCACAAATCAATGTAAACAAAAAAAAGCTATTTTTAAATGGCTTGCCAGAATATTTGATCCCTCCTTCCTTTTTACAACAAGGGGTATACATGTTTCCAAAACTCACTTACTGTTTTGAAAAGCTCAGATTGAGTTCATGCTCAGTCTGTAAATCAAGCTCATTATTTAACCTGTGCTCAGCAACACCTGTTACCTGAACATTGTGAGGAGTAAGGACAGTGTCTGCACTGGTTGGGAAATTATGCACGAATTTTTATTTTTTATGCATAGGGTTAGGTGATATTTAGTCCTTGAACTTTTTTAGAGGCAATATTAAGGTTGCTTGCCGCCCGTGCCCATACAAAGAAAAAAATATATAATCGGAGTCTCTTCAGAGTGGGATATACTGAGCTCACTCTGGGATGGTGACAGTAGACCCTCTCAATCTTTCCTTTTGTAATGGTAATGGATGAAATGTCACCCTTGAAGCCTCCACACAAAAAATTCCTTTCCCTTACTGCTAGCAACTTACCACACCTTCTCCTCATCCTACCGTGTTTCCCCGAAAATAAGACCTACCCCGAAAATAAGACCTAGCGGCTTTGGCCAATTACGGCTCTCTGTACTGACGGCGCTGTGATTGGCCAAGCATGCGGGTCATAGTGCATGCTTGGCCAATCATCAGCACGCAATGCCGCAGTGAATTATGGGCCGTGGCGCATCACTCGAATTTGGCGCGAACGACCCGTTTTGCTCGTATTTCGACGAACGATTGAACATACAATGTTCGAGTCGAACATACGTTCGACTCGAACACAAAGCTCATCCCTACTTGGTATCTGCCATTTTTTTTAAGTGGGTATCAAAATTGCCATACCCCCATTCCTGTGTTTGCTTTACCAGGACAGAGACAGCCTTCCAAAGAAAAAAATACTTGTGAAAATAAAAATGATCTGTACATATCCTTTTTTAAAAAATGTAATGGCAACAGGGAGCTATATTTGTGGTATTTCAGTGCACACAACTTGCAAGTATGCACTGATGGGCTGCGAACAAACGACAGCTTTGCCTGTGTCAGCCAAGAGCTCTTAAAAAATAAAGGACACAGTAAAGAAAAATATAGTAAACTTTCAAAAATAGAAACCCTTATTTGGGTGGACAGCTCATGGCTGTAACAATAGAGAATGAGGCTGGATTCAAACATGCACGGTGCGAATTGAAGCTCAGTTTTCACTGAGTAGTTGTTTAGGGCCCTTTCACACGGGCGGACGAACGGTCCGTTTTTTACAAGTCCGTTTACGGACTCAGAATGCATCCCTATGGGATTGTGGACGTTAGCGGATGAGCATCCGCTAACGTCCGTAAAGATCCGCCTCCGCAAAGATCCGCTTTTTCAGATGGAAGAAACCCCTATTTTTCTTCCGTCTGGCGGAACGGATCGGATGAATATGGACACACGGTCCGTATTCATCCGAATTCCCATAGGGGAGAGCGGAGGAAAGACAGGGCGGTCTCTGCACAGTGTGCGGGGTTCCGCCCTGTTTCCGACTTACGGATTTACGGATGATCCCCGCTGAGCAGACGGACACACACGGGGCGGATCAATACGGATCCGCTCTGTGTGAAAGGGCCCTTAGCATTTCAGGTCAGTTTTTGATCAGGATCAGGTCAGGATTGCATCAGTATCAGGTCAGTTTTACATCAGTATCAGATCAGGATTTTATCCTGTTCACAACTAAATGACGTGAGATTCAGAAGCGTTCTCATAGAAGTCAATGCACATAAATTCACATCTGAGCTTGACCGCACTGCTCAGAAAACTGAATCTGCACTCCGGCTGCACCAGACATATGTGAACAGGCACAATAGAAAGCAATGTTCTTTCACATGTCGTGCAAATTGGATGCGGTTAAAAAACACATCCAATTCGCATAAGTGTGAACCTAGCCAAGGGTGGTAGCACATGTATTTATGTTAAAGGCAAGTTAACACAAAAACATAGAAAAGTGATGGCAGAAAAATACAGAGTAGTCCATCGAGTCTGCCCATATTTTTATTTTTATTTATTTAGTTATTTTTTGTTAACTTTATTGTCTGACTATAGATCTATGTTTGTCCTAAGCATGTTTGAAGCTATTTACTGTTGAGTGGCTCACTACCTCTGCTGGTAGTTTATTCCAAGCATCAATTACCCTTTCAGTAAAATAATACTTTCTAAGGGCTCATGCACACTGCAGCTCAAAAAAAGCTGCTTTTACAGGAATTTGAACTTTAATTTCAGCTTGAAGAAGCGTATGATTTCTTGTGGTACTGCAGCAGGTTGGCTCTCCTGGGCGAATCGCTGTCATTGAACGTTGGCTCGCGCAGGCGCAGTTGTGGGCAGGGTGCTCTCTCGCACCTTCTTCGCGCTGCAGGAGCGTGCTCATGGGTCGGGTGGACTTGATGTCCGCCGGTGACCCACGATCGCCTCGTACAGAGGCAGAATGGAGATGTGCCTTTGTAAACAAGGCAGATCCCAATTCTGACAGCTGACATGACAGAGATCTACTGTTCCCAGTCATTGGGAACAGTGATCTCTGTCATGTCCCAAGCAGCCCATCTCCCCTACAGTTAGAGCACACCTAGGGAACACTGTTAACCCCTAATCGCCCTCTAGTGTTAACACCTTCCGTGCCAGTGTCATTTTTACAATGATCAGTGCATTTATATAGCCACTATAATGTCACTGGTGTCAGTTGAAGTCAGATTTGTTGGCTGAAATTCCACAGTCCCGCTAAAAATCACAGCTCCGATCATTGCTAGTAAAAACAATAAAAGTCCCTAAATCTATCCCATAGTTTGTAGACGCGATAAACCAATCAATATACGCCTATTTTACCACAAATTTGTAGAAGAATATATAACGGCCTAAACTGATAAATAAATGTTTTTATAAATCAAAAGCTTATATGCAAGTTATTGCCATAAAAAGTGTATGGGAACCCGGGTCCTGCCACAAAAGACATGTATCAATGCAAAAAAAAGTTTTAAAAATAGCTTTTTTTTTTCAGGAGTAGTAATTTTAACCACTTAAGCCCCGGACCTTTAGGCAGCTAAATGCCAGGCCAGGTTTTGCGATTCGGCACTGCGTCGCTTTAACAGACAATTGCGCGGTCGTGCGACGTGGCTCCCAAACAAAATTGACGTCCTTTTTTTCCCCACAAATAGAGCTTTCTTTTGGTGGTATTTGATCACCGCTGCGGTTTTTATTTTTTGCGCTATAAACAAAAATAGAGCGACAATTTTGAAAAAAAAACAATATTTTTTACTTTTTGCTATACTAAATATCCCCCAAAAACATATATAAAATTAGTTTTTTTCCTCAGTTTAGGCCGATACGTATTCTTCTACCTATTTTTGGTAAAAAAAAATCACAATAAGCGTTTAACGATTGGTTTACGCAAAATTTATAGCGTTTACAAAATAGGGGGTAGTTTTATTGCATTTTTATTTATTTTTTTACTACTAATGGCGGCGATCAGCGGTTTTTTTCGTGACTGCAACATTATGGCGGACACTTCGGACAATTTTGACACATTTTTGGGACCATTGTCATTTTCACAGCAAAAAATGCATTTAAATTGCATTGTTTATTGTGAAAATTACAGTTGCAGTTTGGGAGTTAACCACAGGGGGTGCTGAAGGTGTTATGCTTCACCTAGTGTGTGTTTACAACTGTAGGGGGGTGTGGCTGTAGTTCTGACATCATCGATTGTATCTCCTTATAAAAGGGATGACACAATCGATGCAGCCGCCACAGTGAAGCACGGGGAAGCCGTGTTTACATACGGCTCTCCCCGTTCTTCAGCTCCGGGGAGCGATCGCGAGGGGGCGGCTAGAAACGAATAGCCACACCCTCATCCCGGATCGCTCCCCGATGATTTCCGCCTGCCACATGTAGCGGGGGGGTCCCGATCGGACCCCCGACCCGCGGAAAGGCAGGGACGTACGGGTACGCCCATCTGCCTGTACGTGCCATTCTGTGGACGTACATGTACATGCGGCGGTCGTTAAGCGGTTAATAATGCTTGAAGTGAAACAATAAAAAAGAAATATTCCTTTAATTATGTGCCTGGGAGGTCCTCTTAGTCTGCCTGTAAATTAGCGCATCTGTCCCATGTTCATAACATTACCACAGCAAAATTAAATTTCTAAAGGAAAAAATTTATGTGATGTCACGTGAAGTCAGAGGGGGTGGGGTCACCCATTTACATCACCGGGTGGCCCCGCCCATGGCTACATAAAAGCTGTCAGCGCGAAAAGGCTGCAGTCGCGGGGACACCTCCCATGGAGGCTGAGTTTTTTTTCCTTTTTTTTTCGGTCTGTTGGCGCCATGATTGAAGATGGACGGACATCTATCTTCAATAGTGTGGGGCATGGACTTGCCCCCTGAGCCATGATTGGCCAAAGGAACCCTGCCTTTGGCCAATTATGTCTCTCTCAGCAGAGCGCTTTGTGATTGGCAAAAGCAGGTTGACTCAAACATTGGGCTCATCCCTTCTTTAGTTGTATCACTTACATATAGATTAAATAGAACAGGACCTAGCGTTCTCAGCTAAAGGAAAGGACACATCACTTCAGCAGTATCCCTGAGCTTGTAAAGAGTGGTGAGTACCCCACAGTAGGGGCTAAGTTTTATTTGCACAATAAATTGTTTAAACGATCACACTATCAAGTCTTTTTCATCATAAACATGTGGAACACTGTATCAGCAACCAGCCCAGGATTCCAACATAATCACTGAACCCAGAGGTGGTTCATATGCGTGTTCTGACCAGGCTTAATTGCAGGTGAGCATGCGTCAAATTGATTCCGAGCATGCGTGTTTTTTTACGCGTCGGAATTGCATACAGACAATCAGAATTTCCGACAAGAACTTTTCACGTCTGAAAAATTGAGAACCAGCTCTCACATTTTTGCTGACGGAAATTTCCGACAGAAAAAGTTTGATGGAGCCTACACACGGCGGGAATTTTCGATCAAAAGCTCACTTTTCTTTTCTGAAATTCTGACCATGTGTATGCGGCATTAGTGGTGTCATTATAGTATTTCTCATGTGGTTTTATACCGACATAGTCTAGCATGTGTGTATATATGTGTAAAAAACACAAAGGCATATTTTTTAGCGCAGCACTTTTCTCTGTTACTTTTATACTGAATGCATAGCGTTATGGGATGTGATCAGTGCTAGCAGCTGATTATATTAGAACTGACAATTTGTGTATGGTAGCTTGCAAGATCACCAGTGTTTAGAAGTGATAGAATATAGTGGATGTTGTGTGAATTGTAGTGATTATGGCTGTAACGATGATAAAACAATGCTAAATATATTACTTTGACTATGAATAAGTGTATAGGTGTGTTACAAGGGCGGCCTGGCATCTATACACGAAAGACAGGTAGAGGAAAATAGTGGATGCTTATACAAATTGTGCAGATTATGCCTGTAGCAATAATCTCATGTTGAGGGGTAATACTTAACTGTGATTTAGTATATAGAAGTGTTACAGGGGCAGCTGGGCGTCTATCCAGTACACATGGTGGGTAATAGGAGGTGGTGGATACCAATGAAAATAGTAAAGATTATGCCTGTAGCAATACTCTGACGATAATGGATAATAATAGACTGTGAATAAGTATGCGGGTGTGTTACAAGGCTGGCCGGGCATTTACACAACCACAAATAAGGTCACAAATCTAAAATAAAGAATTTACTCATAAGAATTTGTAATAAGATGTAATGGATGCTCTACAAATAGCACAGATTGTGCCTATAGTTGGCAATAATAGTTCATATTTGGCTGTGACAGATGGCAGATATGTACATGTATATACATGTAAATATATAACAGGCACACGCCATGACGCATGGACAGTATAATGATAAGAGGGAATGAATGATAAATGAACAATTAAATGTAGATCATATAACTTACACAAGATAAAATAAGAAGGTTATGGGTAGATAGTATACTAGTAGTGGATAAGAAGTAGACACCATATTATCGCAGTCTGTTAGTTAAACGTAGTAATACCTAGAGTACGGTGCTAAATTCCAACTCTTCATTATTACCTCCAGGCGAAAGTACGTCAAGAGCATATATCTAATAAGTCTCATGTTGGCAGAGGTTTTTGAGTCTTTCTGCCGCAGGGAGAGTGGCCGGTATGGATTTGATGATCCATACTTTTAGGCCTACGGTGGATTTAGAAGGATGTTGTGTGAAATGTTATGGGACACTATGGTGGTCTTTACCGGCCTCGATGAATCGGCGTTGCTCTCCAATATGCCGACGTAGGGGGCTTATAGTTCTGCCTACATAGTAGAGGCAGCAGGGGCAGGTCAGGCAGTATACTACATGGTCTGTAGAACAGGTGTAGAATTCTTAAATTGTGTATGTTTTATTTTTAATCGTGAATGTTTTTTAACCATGTTGTACAAAACTGCATGTAAGGTAAAGGAGTTTGATACTGTACCTCCCAATCATAAAGAAGAGTTGAAGGTGACATGTTTGTTTTCTTTTTGCGTTTGCTTGGGGCAATTTTGACTAAACCATTTAAACTTTGTAGCATAGCATTGGAATTGTTTTATTTATACCTGCAGCATGACAAAATTATATTCCAATTATATGAGAAATAACTTGCCGAGTATACCGAGCGTGTGTATGAGGCTTTCAGGTTTCTCGTCAAGAAAACTGCCTAAAATCTCAACGAGAAAAATAGAGATCCTGCTCTCTATTTTCTTGCCGTGATTCTCGGCAGAGAAACCAGAGAGTGTGTATACTTACGACTTTGACGCATGCACGGTAGCTTCCTAAGCATAGGTAGGGTGCAGCAAGATGGTCGTTGTACGCAATGACGTCACCGCGTTCTTGCCTTTCAAAAGAACCACGGTTCTTTTGAAAGGAGTGTCTGTACACTCAGGTGACAAGAGATTCTTGCCAAGAATCTCATCAGGAAAAACTACGTTTTTTTTCCTGACGAGATCCTGGACCATGTGTACAGGGCTTAAAAGGTGCACCTTCCAGAGTTTTCCCTCTTTCTTTTACAATACATTTATTAGTTGGAATAGTCCTGGCCTGCAGAGTTTGCCCAGCTATGTTGACCTATTTGTTGAGAGGTGGTTTTGCTTACCGAATTAAGCTGATCAGGCTGCTTGAAAATCTAGTAACTACTACTACTAGCTATACCATGATCCGGAAAAGTGAGAATCTACACATGCATAATTGTAGGAAGCTGTGAATGTCATGTAATATTTATACTAAGCTTCCAATTCACTCCCTGGTTATCTCTCACCTCAACTACTTACCTTTACATAGACTACCCCTCCCTTCAGTGCATAATAAATGCCGTGGCAAGACTAATTCACCTTACCAACGACTCAGGCCGCATACACACGGTCGGTCCATCCGATGAGAATGGTCCGAAGTATCGTTCTCATCGGTTAACTGATGAAGCTGACTGATGGTCTGATGTGCCTACACACCATCAGTTAAAAAAACGATCAAGTCCAACGCGGTGACGTAAAACATAACAACATGCTGAGAAAAATGAAGTTCAATGCTTCCAAGCATGCGTTGACTTGATTTTGAGCATGCGCGGGTTTTTAACCAATGCTTTTGCGTACTAACCGTCGGTTTGGACCGATGAAACTGAACTTCAGTCCGTTTTCATCGGTTTTGTCCGATCGTGTGTACAGGGCCTAAGTGTCCTCCACCCCTCTCTACCAATCCCTCCACTAGCTTCCACTCACCCAACAAATAAAATTCAAAGTACTAAGCCCCAGCTACATCACTAACCCAGTCCCAAAATACCAACAAAGCTGCTCTCTTCAGTGCTCCCAAGACCTCTTGCTCTCTAGTTCCCTTGTCACCTCCTCCCATGCTTGCCTCCAGGATTTCTCCTTTGGAACTCCCTATCCCAATATGTCCGACTGTCCCCTAATCTATCCATCTTTTGACGATCCCTGAAAACCCTTCTCTTTAAAGAAGCCTATCCTGCTTCTAACTAATACACTGATTTACTTCCTCCATCAGCTCATCCCCCACAGCTATTACCTTTTGTATCAATTGCCCTCGCTTTTAGATTGTAAGCTCTAATGATCTGGGCCCTCGGATTCCTTTTGTACCAAATTGTAATGTAACTGTAATGTCTGCCTTCATTTTGTTAAGCGCTGCGCAAACTGTTGGCGCTATATACAGTCAGGTCCATAAATATTGGCACATCGACACAATTCTAATCTTTTTGGCTCTATACACCACCACAATGGATTTTAAATTAAATGAGCAAGATGTGCTTTAACTTCCCTGGCTGTATGATTATGTCTGGAATTTTGTACCAAAAGCGGTACAATTTTTTGCATGGAAATTTGGCGATTTATACTGTAGGCCTGCAATTCTTAGGAATAACTGATTTAAATCTGTCCAAACAAGAGTCTAGTAGACATCCCAGGTATGATAAAGTTTGAAACACAAAATCAGAAATTATAATATAATAAATAACTATAAATAATTATAACAAAAAATAATGTAATTATAATAAAAATTATTCAAAAATGTAATCAAATCAAAAACACTGAAATTTGCTCAGTTGCAGAATTGTCGCTGTCATTATTTTTATTGTTTGATGATGAATTTCCCCACAAATCACTATCGCTCAATTCTGCAAGTGATTCTAATTTATTAACACTGTTTTCTAGCTGGTCTAAAAGCACTTTTGATGTAAAGGGACACTTTTTGGTTGTTATGGACAATCTCCAGTTTCCAGGCAGAAAGAACAGTCTTTATTATATTAAACTGCATGCAGAACACTGGGCAGACCACTAAGGACAAAGGGGGTGTTTATTTATTTCATACAGTACTGTAATCTATAAGATTATTGTGTTTTTCACTTTTTGAATTTGGTGCCGAACTCCGTCCCTGTGCGCCGTAACGTCGCAGGGAATGAAGCTCGGCGGCACTGTGAATCGAGAGGAGACACAGCGGAGGTGCCCGCACACACAGCGGGGACACATAGCAGGATCCAGGGACAAGGTAAGTAACTTCCCCCTGTATCCTGCAATGCAATCCTGAGTCTGGCTTGGGGATACCGCTTTTGGTATAAAAAATTCCCCCCGAGCTAGACTCGGGATTACCGCTATGGAGGTTAACTGCAGACTTTCAGACTTAATTTGATGGTATTTACATCCAAATCAGGTGAATGGTGTAGGAATTACAACAGTTTGTATATGTGTGTAACAGGCGCTGCCTGTTCCCTGTTAACCACTTGCCGACCTCCTGATGTAGATATACGTCAGCAGAATGGCACGGACAGGCACATCAACGTACCTGTACATGCTCTGCTTGACGTGGGTGGGGGGTCCGATCGGGACCCCCCCCCCCGCTACATGCGGTGGTCGGTAAGCCTCGGGGAGCGATCCGGGACGACGGCGCGGCTATTCGTTTATAGCCGCTCCGTCGCGATCGCTCCCCGGAGCTGAAGAATGGGGAGAGCCGTGTGTAAACACGGCTTCCCCGTGCTTCACTATGGCGGCGCATCGATCGAGTGATCCCTTTTATAGGGAAGACTCGATCGATGATGTCAGTCCTACAGCCACACCCCCCTACAGTAGTAAACACACACTAAGTGAACACTAAATGTTACAGCGCCCCCTGTGTTTAACTCCCAAACTGCAACTGTCATTTTCACAATAAAGAATGCAATTTAAATGCATTTTTTGCTGTGAAAATGACAATGGTCCCAAAAATGTGTCAAAATTGTCCGAAGTGTCCGCCATAATGTCTCAGTCACGAAAAAAATCGCTGATCGCCGCCATTAGTAGTAAAAAAAAAAAAAAAAAAAAAATGCAATAAAACTATCCCCTATTTTGTAAACGCTATAAATTTTGCGCAAACCAACCGATAAACGATTATTGCGATTTTTTTTACCAAAAATAGGTAAAAGAATACGTATCGGCCTAAACTGAGGGAAAAAAATTATATATGTTTTTGGGGGATATTTATTATAGCATAAAGTAAAAAATATTGTCGCTCTATTTTTGTTTATAGCGCAAAAAATAAAAACCGCAGAGGTCATCAAATACCACCAAAAGAAAGCTCTATTTGTGGGGAAAAAAGGACGCCAATTTTGTTTGGGAGCCACGTCGCACGACCGCGCAATTGTCTGTTAAAGCGACGCAGTCCCGAACTGTAAAAACCCCTTGGGTCTTTAGGCAGCATATTGGTCCGGGGCTTAAGTGGTTAAGAGGCGCTCTGCACGCCTGTTATTTCCAATGGTGGGCGCTTTCAGCGCCGTAATGGGTTCCATGCTGGAACGCATACGCCGCTCGCGCGATGACGTCATCGCCCGGCACCATGATGCGTTCCAGCTTGGAACGCGGAAGTGCGCCGCACATGGCACTCGCTCTGTTTGAATTCAGCTGGATGCACAGCACCTGTTCTCAGCCTATGAAGGCATTTAAGGGAAACAGTAACATTGTTCTATTATTGTCAGCCGTAGCTCGGCCTACGCTACAGACATGGATGCCTTTACTCCCCATGCCGGAACACCGCTCTAGTCTTAACTACTACTTTGAATACCATCTACAGCTACTGCTACTTGGAGCCATTGCTGGGGACAACCTTACAGGCTGCCCTACTGAACATCCTTCACCACAGGATCTCTAGTACCTATACTGAAGCCTGCAAAACGGATAAGTTCAATTTCTGTTACTTGTAGAGCTATAGCAATACTTGCTACTTATATATCAGCTATACAATTGCTATTGTAGATTACTTCTACTGCTCAACAACTAGGATACTGTTGTGTTAAAGGACTGTCTGCTAATGGATATGTTAAAGGCACATATGTACTCAAATACCCTGAGCTATACTTACCCCTCATGTATAACTAATAGTTATTACTATAGCTCTGCTTTTCATATGTACTCTCAAAGTGCCTGAGCTATATTACCTCTCAGATATAACTAATAGTTATTACTACAGTTTCTACTCATTATATGTACTCTCAAAGTACCTGAACCATATTCATCTCTCAAGTATACCTACTAGTTGTTATTACAGCTCCTAACTATTATATGTACTCTCAAAGTACCTGAGCTATATTGCCTCTCATATTTAGCTATTTGTTGCCAGTACAAATTGTGTATTACTACGTGGACACTCAAAGTACCTGAGCTATATTGCCTCTCATACGCACTATTACTTGTTACTACATCGCATATTTACTACGTGCTTGACAGAAGTATATAATACTTATAGGCCTTGTCCTAAGTGTTTGAACATGTTCGCTCTAACTTTTCTATGCTAGGGGTTGATGGCGCTATTTCATAGCATCTCCCCTAGTGGCCTAATACATCCCTATATGTTTATGGTGATATGATGTAGATAACTCCCAAACTCATGTTGCTAGGAGTGAAGCCTGGGGTCCCTTACTGATAATCACCTGCATATAGAGGTGTATTGGAATGTTAATCTTGAACTATATTTTTAATGCTAAGCTCTGGTCGCATGTCATAATGCCTCCATGCTTAGTAGCTCAACGCCTTTCTTTATGTGACACAGAGATGATGTATAGATCCCCCTAACTCCTGTTACGAGGAGTGACGCCTGGGGCCCAATACTAAGTTGTCGCATAGTGAATCGCATTGAAGTCCTTGTTATCCGCAGTTGTGGTTCACTCCGTTCACCAGTGCTGTTACAATGTGCCTCCCACTTTTAAAGGGGCCAGAAGTAATGGGACAGATTAACAAATCACAAATCCTTTGCAGTCAATTCCAGCCTGAAGTATGGAACGCATAGACATCACCAGACGCTGGATTTCATGCATTTCACTTGCTGAAGACAAAACTGAAGGTAAAATGCCCCAAGAACAAACAGAAACTGAAGACAGTTGCAGTAGAGGCCTGGCGGGGCATCACTGGGGTGAAGCAAGCTATCAGTGAAGCAAGCCATCATTAGGCTGAAAAAAAAAAAACTATCAGAGAGATAGCAAAAACATTAGGTGTGGCCAAATCAACTGTTTGAAACATTCTCAAATAGAAAGAACGCTCCGGTGAGCTCAGCAACACCAAACGACCCGGAAGACCACAGAAAACCATTGTGGTGGATGACCGAAGAATTCTTTCCCTGGTGAAGAAGTTGATCTTGGTCTCATCTGTTCCAGAACTGTGAAGGCTTTTTTAGATGTTGTTTGGCAAACTCTAATCTGGCCTTCCTGTTTTTGAGGCTCACCAATGAATTACATCTTGTGGTGAGCCCTCTGTTTTCACTCTGGTGAAGTCTTCTCTTGATTGTTGACTTTGACAAACATACACCTACCTCCTGGAGAGTGTTCTTGACCTGGCCAACTGTTGTGAACGGTGTTTTCTTCACCAGGGAAAGAATTCTTCGGTCATCCACCACAATGGTTTTATGTGGTCTTCCGGGTCGTTTGGTGTTGCTGAGCTCACCGGTGCGTTCTTTCTATTTGAGAATGTTTCAAACAGTTGATTTGGCCACACCTAATGTTTTTGCTATCTCTCTGATAGGTTTGTTTTGTTTTTTTCAGCCTAATGATGGCTTGCTTCACTGATAGTGACAGCTCTTTGGATCTCATATTGAGAGTTAACACCAACAGATTCCAAATGCAAATAGCACACTTGAAATTAACTTTGGACCTTTTATCTGCTCCTTGTAAATGGAATAATGAGGGAATAACACACACCTGACCATGGAACAGATGAACGGCCAATTGTGCCATTGCTTTTGGCCCCTTAAAAAGTGGGAGGCACATATACAAACTGTTGTAATTCCTACACCGTTCACCTGATTTGGATGTAAATATCCTCAAATTAAAGCTGAAATTCTCCAGTTAAAGCACATCTTGTTTGTTTCATTTCAAATCTGTTGTGGTGGTGTATAGAGCCAAAAAGATTAGAATTGTGTTGATGTCCCAATATTTATGGACCTGACTGTAAATCCTGCATAATAATAATAATAATATTTTAAGGCTTCCAGTATCCTAGTTACCCTAAAGCATATTTGAAGCCAAAAAAAATGTTATGCTTGATAATTAAAGAAGGGTTGCAAACCCTCCATGTTTTTTTTTTTTGCTATTTATGTCCTTGATTGGGGAGATTCACTCTCTCTATACAGTATGTCCTGGTGACTACTGTTACCTGGACCAAAAGTTAGGCACAATCCAAAATGTTAGGCTGTGACTTCCAAACAGTGCTGGCACAAGATCACCTAGTGCCCAGGGCGAAGATGCCAAACTGCCCCCCCCCCCAAGATGTATGAGCATTATGTGTCAGCCAAAATTCCCTCATTTCCTCCCAAGAAAAATCTAATATTGATCTGCATGCCTATCCCCATCCCCTCTCCCAGGTCAAATTCCCTCCCACCCCCTAGCATAAATACCCTTCCCCTCCAAATCACCCCTCTGAGTATAAATCCTCTACCCCTCAAATTTCCCCTCTGAGTCAAATCTTCCCCTCCTTCAAATCCCCCCAACTAACCCAAATCCCTCCAATCATCACAACTAGCACAAACTCTCCCCTCCCCTTAAATGTCCTCTCCTAGCACAAATCACCACTATCGCAACCCCCTCAAATCCCCCTTCCCGTCACAAATCCCACTTACCCCCATCTCCTAGTCCTATCCCAGCATAAATCCCCTCAATTCCTCCCTCCTAACACATACCCCCCCCCCCCCCACACATGATTCGAGCACTAGAACTCTTCTCCCTCCCCCTCCTAGCACAAATATTCTCATCCCCAGAAAAAAATGTAAATTTAAGAAAACCCCACACTGATCTAACACTCCCAGTTTAGTAGCACTACAGTGACAGGAGCGAGAAGCTGGAGAGTAGGGAGATCACAATCAGCACCTCCTCCCAGCTCTCTCCTCCTCTACAGATTTGGCTTGTCTATTCTCACGTTAAGTTGACAGAAGTAGTAATGCAGCAGTCACTGCTCCTGTTTGCTTGTATTGGCAGGAACTCTCTATGCAATGTCCTCCCCACTTCACACAATACCACCGCACCCAGGGCAGCCGCCTCATCTGCTTTCTTTCCCCTTGTCTTGACCCTGTTTCTAAGTGGCAAACTTGTTGCAGTGACAACTGTCTTTTAAAGGATTTTACACATTTACTCTTACTTTCTGAGGTGTCTACAGAAAAAAAGTATAAATGGTAATCTCCCATAGATACACAGGCAAAATAAATGAATTGGGTTTTAACTCTAACCCCACTCTATCCCAGTGTTTTTTCAGTAGATGCACCCTTTAAAATAGTGCACAGTCCTGGGGCACACCAGTCTGAGGGCTCGCTCACACCAGGATGTGTGTCCAAGTGTATATGTTTTTTTGCGTGTTCCTGCTCATTGCATTTTTAATAGGTGTGAACATATGCACATTTGCTAGATGAATGCCACCCACAGGTGACTGTGAAAGGCAGCACATTTTTCTGAGGAAAACATGAAATTTGGTATGTGTTACTGTACCTGGTGTGAACAACTAAAATGTAGTCTTTGATGCAGAGTTCAATGGGTTGTAACTCTTCTCCTCCCAAATTCCTTCTCCTAGCACAAACCCCACACATCCCCCCTCCTAGGACAAATCCTCCTGCATCCCCCCTCCAAGCACACATCCCCAATCTCCTCCTCCTAGCACAACACACCCAAATCTGTCCTACAAGCACAACCCCCCCCCCCCAATCCCCTCCCCTAGCATCAAACTGCCTGCTCATGAATCCCTACTCCTAGCGCAAACCCCCTGCTCCAAAATCACCACTCCTAGCACAAACTCCCTGCTCTAAAATCCCCACTCCTAGCACAACCCCCACTCCAAAATCCCCCCTCCTAGCACAACCCCCCAAATGTCCCCCTCCTAGCACAAACCCTCTGCTCCCAAATCCCTTACTCCTAGCATATACCCCCTGCTTTGTATAGGCGTTGCAGGTAGGATCATAGGTCACAAGATGTGGGTAAAGGTTTTTGTAAGTTTAGTTCTCACTAGTCAAGGAACAAAATATATATTTTTTAAAAGTTGAAAAGTGTTTGTTACCGCCAGTAGAGACCCGGGCATTCCGTATGGGGTTTTGACTCACACTGCAAATTAAAACATAAAATTATTATATCAGATCATCGTCTATGATAGGCTTTTCTCATTGAAATTCAGTACTAATATTAAGAGCTTCACTTTAGTAATGGGATAATTTATATCCAAATTGTGATCAAATTTTACTAGAAACTGGTGCATTGATTTTACCCAGTTACTACAGCCTGACATAGATTCTAGAAGCATTCACAATTCTGTTGATATCCAACTTATATTGGGTGCTTTTACCTTATAAAACAGAGCATTTTGACAAAGAATTCATATCCCCTTCCTCTTTTTAACTTCTACTTAGGTAATTGAAGTCATGTTAATGCACTTGCAACAGAAACAATTGAGTATTTTCCGTGATATTCTTTTTTATTTGCACTAACTTACAATTTTTCAGGACAAGCTTTCGGGGTATGTCCCCTTCTTCAAGATTCCAGCAGAACTAATTCAACTAATTCACAATGATTTTAGCAGAATGTTAAAAAAAAGAAAATCTCTGGGGAAAAGGAAAAAAAACCCTGCAAACTGTGTAAATGAATCAATCCATCTAAAAGTGTCACACACACAAAAGGGACCTTCAATACCACATGGTCATACAACTGCACTTGCAGGATTGTTGTCTACCTCATCCAGTGCAAAAGATGTAGCAATGGATTTTATGTTTGCTTTACAGCTAGCCGACCAGCCGCTGTAGTTATACTGTGGCAGGTTGGCACTGCTGCGCAAATCGCCATATGTATAAAAGTCGCTCCTTTAAGACAATCTAGCCAATGCGCGTGCCCAGCGGGCATGATGTCTGCCGGGCACCCGCAATCATTCGTGACCTAGCAGGAACATGGTTCTGTGTGTATAAACACTAGACATGTGCACACTGAAATATTTTGTTTCAGAATTTAGTTTTCGTTCGAAAAATATAATTGTTTAGTTACTTCAGAAATTAGTTTTTATTAATTTTGTTTTGTTAAAAAATGCATTAGTCTGAAAATCCAAATTAATTAAGGTTGAATCTGTCATTGAAGGCTTATGGTGTCTGTCAAATGTTCTAAGAAGATTCGACAAAGCAGGTAAACTGTACGACGCCGCAATCGTACATTTCCGGTCGAATGCTCCGCCCACAAGCTGTAGTAGAATTCTAATGTTGTATGACTAGTAATAATTATATTTATTATTATTACTAGTCAACCAACATTAGAATTCTTCTATAGCCTATGGGCAGAGCATTTGATCGTGACGATCGTATGTTTTTAGGTGCTTTGTCGAATCTTCATGTCTCTATAATGTCGAATCTTTTCTCTCTATGTCGAATAATCTCGGACTAATAGAGTTAGGTTAGGCACATTCAACCGCAGGTTCGATAAACACAGATCGCTATTGTCACCGTCATGTCGAATCTTCTATCTATATTGAACTGTTGTTGCAACAAAACAAAAATAAAGCATTTTCTATGTCGGATCTTTTGGATTTCGGACTCTGCACATTCGTCATCGTTTGTTAAAACGAAGGCAAAAATCCCAGAAATTCAGATAAAAATGCATTTGGACGAAAACGAATGCACGTGTCTAATAAACACAGAGATCCACGTCCCATCAGGGGAGTAGAGGCAGATCCTGTGTTCCTAGTATATAGGAAAACCAATCGGTTTCCTCCCTTAGTCAGTCCCATCCCCCCCACAGTTAGAACACACCTAGGGAACACAATTAAGGCCTCGTACACACGACCGAGGAACTCGTCGTAAATGAAACATTGTTTTCCTCGACGAGTTCCTTGTTAGGCTTGTCGAGAAACTTGACAAGCTTTCTTTGTGTACACACTGTCAAGACCAAATCTCGTCGTTCTCAAACACGGTGACATACAACACATACGACGACAGGGGAAGTTCGATTCCACTAGCACAACCCTTGGGGCTGCTTTTGCTAAACTCATGTTACTGCGTGTTAAGTAAGTTTGGTAGGAGACGATTTGCACTTTTCAGTCTGTTACAGCATGACAAATGTGTTATCTCCATTACAAACGATACTTTTACTAAAGGTGCACTCCCGTCTCATACTTTATTCTGAGCATGCGCGGGTTTCTAAGCATACGCACGAATGTGTTTCTCGTCGAAAACCAACCCGACGAGGAACACGACAAGGAAATTGAGACTCCCGTCGAGGAAAAAGAGATTTTTTCTCGTCGAGTTCCTCGACAGTTTTCTTGATGAAAAACATACACACGACCGTTTTCATTGGCAAAAAAGCTCTGCCACCAAGTTTCTTGATGGATTCTGTTGAGGAAACGGTCGTGTATACAAGGCCAAACCCCTAGTGTTAACCACTTCCCTGCCAGTGACATTTATATAGTAATCAGTAAGTAGCCCCCATTATGAGTAAAAAATGTATAATAATAAAAATGACATAAATCGATCCTGTATTTTGTAGACGCTATAACTTTTGTACAAACCAATCAATATACTCTTATTGTGATTTTTTTACCAAAAATATGTAGAAGAATGCATATCAGCCTAAACTGATGAAGATATTTTTATTTTTTGGGGGATATTTATTATAGCAAAAAGTACAAAATATTGTGTTTTTCTCAAAATTGTCGCTATTTTTTGTTTATAGCGCAAAAAATGAAAAACTGCAGAGGTGATCAAATACCACCAAAATAAAGCTATATTTGTGGGGTAAAAAGGACATAAATTTTGTTTGGATACAATGTCACATGACCACGCAATTGTCAGTTCAAGCGTCACAGTCCCGTATCGCAAAAAATGGATTGGTCAGGAAGGGGGCAAATCCTTCCAGGGCTGAATTGGTTAAAGTGTCCAATAATCAATATGTGAAAGAAATTGCAAATAATCTAATCTTCATGTAAATTCCACTTTGTCAAGTCACCACCAAGAATGAGATTCAATTCTGCTTACCAGATGAATACAGTATGACTCTTTGTTTTTTTTTTTTACTGAAGGCAAATCCACTTTGCACTACAAGTGCACTTGGAAGTGCAGTCGCTGTAGATCTGAGAGGGACATGCAAGGGAAATAAAAAACAGCATTTTTGCTTGCACAGGATTTAATAATAAAATCAACAGAGCTTCCCCTCATTTCAGAGCTTTCCCTCAGATCTACAGCGATCTACAGCGACTGCACTTCCAAGTGCACTTTCAGTGCACTTGTAGTGCAAAGTGGATTTAACTTTAGTAAATCAACCCCTTTATATATAAGAGCCATATGACGTGTAAAGAATGCATACAGGTCCACAATGCCAGCCTTCAAGTGTCTCTCTTTGTAAGACTGGTCCTCTTTCCAGTGAATACCAGCACAGGGCTCACCCCCAGGTCATTAAAATATGTATGCAGGGATGTACCAAAAAGAAAAAAGAAAAAGAGAGAACCAAAGGCTCCACATTGTGTGAAAAATGCTGGATATTTATTTAAAACTAATAAAATTGCAAAGCAAAGAAATGTAAACAGCACTGCATACAATTCTGAGTTGTGTACGAAGCTTTGCACTTACAGTACACGCAATGCTGCCCCCTGTGCTCATTCCTCCAGAGTTGTGTCTCGCTAATACAGGAAGTGTGTTACTGGTCAGATCACCAGGTGAAAACAGAGTAGAAAAAGGCCAAAGAAAAGAAAACGAATGCAGCTACCGCATCTAATGATTGCTGTTGATACCTCCCTCATCTGTTACCAAGTGAAGACTTCATTGTTTCCTGACGATCGCACATTTGGTGTTTGCTGATACATCTTCATACCTACAGCCTTTCTGACCCTTTGAGCGTACGCTCACTTGGATTTAATATATCTGGTAAGCCTCCCCCTCTGGTGGCGGGTATTATCACTACATGTTTAGTTCATTAACAATCACCGTGGGTTTGCAATAACCACTGTTGGAATTGGTTTATTCATCTATCAAGTTTATGTTTATCCATATGGACTTACACCTTTGTACACAGTTTAATTGGTGTTGGATATAGACAATCAGTGTCTTCTCATCATCATCCATTAGTTCATTTATTTATTGTGTTTATGAGAACCATATGGACTTACATTTGTTTACACTGCTTCATTGGTGTTTGACATAGACAATTAGTGTCTTTTCATTATTTATTTTTTAGCGCTACATTTTTTGTATTTGTTTTTTTTTTGCTTTCCTTTACTCACTGGATTGTGTGTAGCTGCTCACCACTACGATAGCACAGATTTATTTAGTTTTTTAGTACATGTGATGATGTCAAAACAAGCTCCACCCTACGTGTTTCATCACAAATGATGTCTTTCACATATTGATTATTGGACAAGTTATTTCACTATTGTTTTATTTGGGCACTTACAGTAGGTGTTTGTGATATTGTGCTTTTAGCAGGACAGCGTCGCGCTGATACTCGGCGACAGGGTGCCGAGATCTCGCCGACATCTCACACTCACTGGAATAGTGACAGCACATCCCAGCAAGCGCGTCATAGAAGCGACGGGAGATCCGACTTGGATTCCCGCCAATTCTACACGTGTGCGGCGTTTGTTATGAATCCTGAGGGGGAAGTCCCCGCCGGATTTTAAATAAAAAATCCGGCATGGGTCCCCCCCTCAGGAGCATACCGGGCCCTTAGGTCTGTTATGGGTTGTAAGGAGAGCCCCCCTACGCCGAAAAAAACGGCGTAGGGGGTCCCCCTACAATCCATACCAGACCGTATCCAAAGCACGCTACCCGGCCAGCCAGGAAGGGAGTGGGGACGAGCGAGCGCCCCCCCCCCCTCCTGAGCCGTACCAGGCTGCATGCCCTCAACATGGGGGGGTTGGGTGCTCTGGGGCAGGGGGGCGCACTGCGGCCCCCCACCTCAGAGCACCCTGTCCCCATGTTGATGAGGACAGGGCCCCTTCCCGACAACCCTGGCCGTTGGTTGTCGGGGTATGCGGGCGGGAGGCTTATCGGAATCTGGGAGTCCCCTTTAATAAGGGGGCCCCCAGATACCGGCCCCCCCACCCTAAGTGAATGAGTATGGGGTACATCGTACCCCTACCCATTCACCTGCAAGAAAAGTGGTAAAAACACAAATAAACCACACAGTGTATTAAAATATTTTATTTTTCTGCTCCGGAGGCCGCCCCCTGTCTTCTTTATTAGCTCTTTTACCAGGGGGGGCTTCTTCTTTGACGTCTTCGGGTGGGTGGGGGCTAGGGTTGCCACCTCATCCCTTTAAAAAGGAACACATATTAATTACACAGGTTCTGTGGCTAATTAAGGAGGTAATTAGACTCATTTGGTGCCTTTCCTGCATTAAATTAACCTCAGAACCTGTGTAATTCATATGTGTTCCTTTTTAAAGGGATGAGGTGGCAACTCTAGTGGGGGCCGCCGTCTGGTTCTCTTCCACCGCCGGGGGGGTGGCTTTTAAAAAAGCCCCCACCCCCCCGGCGGGTTTCCTCCGGCGTCTTCGGCGGGGCTCTTCTTCTTCCGCTATCCCGACGGGTCTTCTCCGCTATCCGGGGGGTCTCGCCGCTCTCCGCTGTTGACTCGTCGCACCCCGGTTCTTCGTCTCGCAGTCCGGTCCCTTCTTCCGTGCTGTGAGTTCTTCTTCCGCGCTGTGACGTCATGTTCTTCACTTCTCTTCTTCTCCCGATGTTGACTCGCCGGTCCTCCTCGCTGAAATGACGGATGCGCGCCTTGCATCGGACCTATATAGGCCTCACAGTCCCATCATGCTCTGTACCTACCCATGTGATACCTACCACGTGGGTAGGTATCACATGGGTAGCTAATAAAGAAGACAGGGGGCGGCCTCCGGAGCAGAAAAATAAAATATTTTAATACACTGTGTGGTTTATTTGTGTTTTTACCACT
Organism: Rana temporaria; assembly: GCF_905171775.1. Taxonomy (NCBI): domain Eukaryota; kingdom Metazoa; phylum Chordata; class Amphibia; order Anura; family Ranidae; genus Rana; species Rana temporaria. The sequence goes on from NC_053492.1 coordinate 189,867,894, forward strand.
TTTCTTGCAGGTGAATGGGTAGGGGTACGATGTACCCCATACTCATTCACTTAGGGTGGGGGGGCCGGTATCTGGGGGCCCCCTTATTAAAGGGGGCTCCCAGATTCCGATAAGCCTCCCGCCCGCATACCCCGACAACCAACGGCCAGGGTTGTCGGGAAGGGGCCCTGTCCTCATCAACATGGGGACAGGGTGCTCTGAGGTGGGGGGCCGCAGTGCGCCCCCCTGCCCCAGAGCACCCAACCCCCCCATGTTGAGGGCATGCAGCCTGGTACGGCTCAGGAGGGGGGGGGGGCGCTCGCTCGTCCCCACTCCCTTCCTGGCTGGCCGGGTAGCGTTTTTTTCGGCGTAGGGGGGCTCTCCTTACAACCCATAACAGACCTAAGGGCCCGGTATGCTCCTGAGGGGGGGACCCATGCCGGATTTTTTATTTAAAATCCGGTGGGGACTTCCCCCTCAGGATTCATAACAAACGCCGCACACGTGTAGAATTGGCGGGAATCCAAGTCGGATCTCCCGTCGCTTCTATGACGGCTCTGTCTCCATCGCGGCAAGCCAGCTCGGAGCTGGTTCCCGCGATGGGGCTCGTAGGTGCTCAATCTCGCCGAGAAAGAGAGCGAGATTGACACAAAATCGGGTTCACCTACTGTATATGGTGTATTTAGCACAGCACAATTGTTGTATATATTAGATTGCTGTGTTTGCTGCTTGTATTATTTTGTTTACATTTTATAAGTGCGGTTACTAGTTTGGTTATAATGGTATTTGCTCTAAGATAATTATGTTTCTCGCAGCTGTGGAAATTATAGGTATATCACAGGATAAATGTATTTGAATAGAGAGCCGCGTGTAACCCTAATAACAAGGGCGCTTCTGTATCCACTGGTGACAATGACAGTAATTTGGTGTTCACGAGTTTTAAAAATTTGATTATATCTGGGGCCCATACAGAAAGGGATATTGCTTTCCAAGAGAGGTATATTTCAGACAACATAGGGCCTTGCAGCTTGAGGTGGGATGTTATTTACCAGAAAGGAGATACTGGCCTAGATCAGTGGTTTAAATATTTTAATGAATCGGGTATTTGTTTCCTGCGTTTTTTAGTTTTGAGGAAAAAAAGATTAATGTGGAGATTAAGGAACTGAAGGAGAAATTGGCTTCATATAATGAGCATTTCAGTAGTATAGTGAGTGGGAGATCAATGGATCTTAGGAAAACTTCAAAAAAGGAAGAACAAGAACAAAGAATAATGAAAAGGAACAATATAATAGGGACGTAACAGAAATTAAGACAGGAATACTATTTAGTTGTCAGAATGTGGAAGTTGAACAAACTAAGGAACTGGGGGAGATTGAAGATCAAGGAGGAGGTATTGGGGGAGAGACCAATTGTGATGCTAAGTTTGGGGCAGGAGGTAGGACGCAGGTGGAACCTTCAGGATCTTGGGCCAGTCAGGATAGAAGGCATTCCTTTACATCACCAAGTGTGAGACCCTATAACAGAAATGGTAAGCATTATGGAGGTCCACCATAGTTGAGGAAAAGGAATTTCTCCTATAGATTGCCCTATAGAGGTGTACAGGCCCTATATAGGAGAGAAAATGATTGTACACCATATAGGAGACACCTCCTTTATATGTTCTCTGACTTCCAAGATTTATGATAGAATGGAATGGAGACTAGATTTTTCATTTAAAAACGTATTCCCCACATGGACTTAGTATGGGCTGGGACATTATTGTATTTATTATGATGGTTGATTTCCTGGTCCATGGAGATGTGATATAGTATATTCCTGTATTTTGTGTTTTATAATATTAGTGATATACCTGTAAACTAGAGATGAGCCTAACACCCCCCAGTTTGGTTCGCATCAGAACATGCAAACAGGCAATACATTTGTTTGAACATCCGAACACCGTTAAAGTCTATGGGAAATGAACATGAAAAATCTAAAGTGCTAATTTTAAAGGCTTATATGCAAGTTAGTGTAATAAAAAGTGTTTGGGGACCTGGGTCCTGCCCCAGGGGACATGTATCAATGCAAATAAAACGTTTTAAAAACAGCAGTTTTTTTGGGAGCAGTGATTTTAATAATGCTTAAAGTGAAACAATAAAAGTGAAATATTCCTTTAAATTTCATACCTGGGGTGTGTATAGTATGCCTGTAAAGTAGCGCTTGTTTCCCGTGCTTAGAACTGTCCCTGCACAAAGTGTCATTTCTGAAGGAAAAAAAGTATTTTAAAAGTACTAGAGGCTGTAATGAATTGTCGGCTCCTGGCAATACAGAGAAAAGTCATTGAAAGTCATTGATAAAAAAAAATGTGTGGGGGTCCCCCCAAATTCAATTACCAGGCCCATCAGGTCTGGTATAGATATTAAGGGGAACCCTGCGCCAAATAAAAAAAATGACGTGGGGTTTCCCCCAAAAATCCATACCAAACCCTCTATCCGAGCATGCAACCTGGCAGGCTGCAGGAAAAGAGAGGGGACGAGAGAGCGCCCCCCTCCTGAACCGTACCAGGCCATATGCCCTCAACATGGGGAGGATACTTTGGGGGTCTGTGACCCCTCAAAGCACCATGTCCCTATGTTGATGAGGACAAGGGCCTCATCCCTACAACCCTTGCCTGGTGGTTGTGGGGGTCTGGGGGCGGGGGACTTATGGGAATCTGGAAGACCCCTTTAACAATAGGAACCCCCAGATCCCAGCCCCCCCTATGTGAATTGGTAAAGGGTACATTGTATAACTTGATTATGTCAGGAAAATTAGTAAGAGTAAAAAGAAGGAAAAAACAATGTGGTTCACTAACAAGGTAAGTATAATTCCCTTGTTACTGACCCGGCTTGCTTCTGACCTGATCTTGGATTCTACTTCTGACTTTTCCTAGTTCCTGACTTCGGCTTTGCTCATGATTGGGTGCCTTGCTGCCTGCCTGTTAATGACCCTGGCTGTTCCTGTGACCACGCTTCTGTCTCTAATCCTGGCTTCCTGTCCTGTTCAAGTGTCTGCCTGGCTGTCTACTGTACCAGTTCTATGCACTGCTGAGTGTTCCTGCCTCAAGTTTACTGAGAGTTTTGACAAGCCACACGTTCTGAACCAGCAGTGCAAGGGGAGTGCCCCTTTAACCTAGGCTAGACTTCTGAACAGTGCTACTGTCCCTGACTTATTGGTTCGTCAGTCTCCTTGGGACCGCATCTCCTCCTTCGAGTTTACCCATCAACATCTGCTGGCACTGGTATTCCACTTTTCCTTCGGTACCCTCTGTTCCACTTTCAGTGGGGCCTGGGCTGGGAATACAAGAGAGGCCAACCTCGTAATTTCAGTCTCCTCTCAGGTACGTGACAGGAGATTCAAAGAAACAGAGAGTACAGCTGATAGAGAAGTGTGTAAAAATAAAAAAATAAGTTCAACACCTTATCAGTGCTGACAAAGCTCAGACAGAGGAGGAAATAGCTAAATCTATCAAGAAAGGAGACAAGACATTTTTTGGCACATAATTGTTGGAAGGAAAAACACAATGGGATCACTAAAATAAAAACTGGTCACAACCATAGGCGTGCACACAGGGTGTGCCAGGTGTGCCAGGTGTGCCCAGGCACACCCTAATCACCCTGTGCAGCACAGATTCCCCCTACTGCCTAGGTTCTCCCCTCCTTCCCCTTGCAGCGCTGCCAGCTTCCCTATTCTCCTCTCCCTCTGGCTAGGATGAGTGGGGGAAGGGACCGGTAAATATGTACCTTCCCATTTCATTGTAAGTGATCGGTAGTTTGTGTTTGAGCTTTGGGGTTACTAATGGCTCTAGTAATAGTCGCTATTTTCAGGATTTCTACAGATAGAGATAGCAGAGGAACTGGCTTTGTTAAAGTCTAACAAAGTAATGGGCCCTGGTGGTATTCATCCTAGAGTTCTAAAGCCCTGTACACACGGCCGGAAATCCCACCAGGAAAAAAACTTTGGTTTTCCTGATGGGATTCCTGGCAAGCTTGCCTTGCAAAGCCGTGCATACAGACGGCCATTCAAAAGAACCGCCATTCTTTTGAATTGCAAGAACGCGGTGACGTCATCGACTATGATGAGCCAGCCAGCGCTCGTCACATTCGATGCCGTCGCCGCCATCTTGCTACACCCCGCACTAACCTTGTATGCTACCGCGCATGCGTCGAAGTCTTATCGAGCATGCGTGGGTTTACCTCGGACAGGTAAGCATACAGATGACTGGTTTTCTCGGCAGGAAACACTCTGCTGGGAATCCCGACGGGAAAATAGAGAGCAGGTTCTCTATTTTTCCTGGGCAGTTTTCCTGTCGGGAAAACTGCTAGGGAGCGCACACACACGGCCGGGATTCCCGGCCAAATGCTCTTCTGGCAGTTTTCCTGCCGGGAAAACCGGTCGTGTGTACGAGGCTTGAGAGAACTTTGACCACTAACATGTCTTTTTAATCAATCTTTTCTAACAGGAGAAGCCTTCTATGACTGGTGGACAGCTAATATTGTACTTATCCTCAAGAAGAGTAGCAACCTGGCTATTACAGGTCAGCGAGTTTAATATCTGTTGTAGTCAAGTTAATGGAATTAAGAAGGAACATTGATTACTTAAGAACATACAGCTTGCTGGACCCATGGCTTTACTGAGGGCAGAGCACGTCAGACTAACGTGATTAAAATTTTTGACTACACTCACTGGCCACTTTATTAGGTACACCTCGCTAGTACTGGGTTGGGGCCACTATTGCCTTCAGAACTGCCTTAATTCTTAATAGCATAGATTCAGTGTCGGAAAATTCCTCAGAGATTTTGGTCCATATTCAGAACGGCGATCTGCCTTGTTTACATAGGCAGGCTGCAACCCTGTCTGTCTGCCCGACTATTGGCGGGTGCTGACTGACACCGAATATCCAGCACCCGCTGATGGGCTTCCGCTGCGTGCAATGACAGCGAGTAGCCTACCCAGAAGTGTCGGATCACATATATATACGCGATCCTGCGCACAGCTGCTGCCCTGTAGCAGTAAAACTGCTATAGGGCGGACGGGAAGTGGTTAACACATATAATTAAAGTGCAAACGTCCATGTGAAATCTGAAATCTGAAATCTGAAATCTAAAACAAATTGCAATAGTGCAAAAAAAAGTGCAATCCACTTGTGCTATAATTCGTGCAAATAAAAACAACTTGTGCTTTTAGTCCACCCTACTCCACTCCGTGTCACTACCAGTACCATGGCATCACTTCTGCTCTTTGAAACGCACGCCGGCTCCAGCGAAGATCAAAGTAGCGTCATCCTACAAACTCTTTGGTATATTGTTTCGGGGCGAGGCACCATATTTGTGAGTGAAAACTTTTATATTTTACCGCAGGCATTTTAATAAACGATTTTACGCTATATATATGCTGTTCTCTGGCTTTCTTAGGGTTGAGGAATGGAGGAACTAGCCAAGTATGGGTCCTAAGTTGATCGGATAACCTGAACAGAGAGTCTGTGATATGAAGCTGTAATGACCTTCCTAGGCATATGCACAGGGGGTCAACAACTTTTGGTGAGTTCGGTCTCTTGAGGGGACACTGGTGGTGAAACGGAGTGGAGTCGGGTGGAGTGAAACCACAAGTCACAAGTGGGTTGCACGTTTTTTTAAAAGATGAGAGCATCGTCACTGGCACTGAAGCTGCCCACTTTAAAAACAACCCTGAATCGAGATACTTTGGATAATGAGTCAGCTTACCATAAGTAATTTTTTTTTTTATCTTTAATGATTTATCTTTTGTAACCCTAAACTGATTTTTGCATCCTGTTTATCACAACATTATTTGGCAGAAAAAATTAGTCAAAACATTATTTTTCCTTAGTATGGTCTGACATGGAATAAAATGCTTTTCTTTTGTGATAGAGCAATTTTCTTTCGTGACAGAGCAAAAAAAACTGATATAGGTGTCATTTATTGCCTAACAACAGTAAATTGTATTTTTTTTTTTTACAACATGTACATTGTAAGGTCAATACAGTTTATTTTATTCTAAGCAAAATATATTACCGTATTTAACGGCTTATACCGTGCACTTTTTTCCCCTTAAAATAAGGGGAAAATCGTGGGTGCGCGATATACGCCGATACCCAATTCCCACGCTCAGTTTAAATGCCTGCGCTGACATATACCTAGTGCAGTACACTCGGCTACTTTCGGCCAGGCTTGGCTTCGCTCGTGCTCACGCATAAACGTCACAGAGCGTGAGCACGAGCGAAGCCGAGCCTGGCCGAATGTAGCCGAGTGTACTGCACTCGGTATATGTCGCCGCAGGCATTCAAACTGAGCGCGGGAAGTGGCGATTCGACGGAAAGACAGCGCGGGAGAAGCCGGGAGGACACCACCGAAGCCGCAGACGGACGCCGGACCCGTCGAGGCCGCCGCGCAAGACACCAAAACTGTAAGTACTAAAATGTTTTTTTACAGGAATTGCGGGTCCACAATAGGGGTGCGGGCTATACGCCGAAGCGCGCAATACCGCGATAAATATGGTATTTTCTATTCGAAAAAACTCATGAGAAATTTGACACACCTTGAAAAGTGTTTGTTACCCAACAGCAACAGTAAAATAATGTAGTTTGGTTTCTATCTATTTACTAGATAAAGTGTGCCTGAGAGATGGTCAAAAATAGTAATTATTTTAATGTTTATTAGTTGAAATATATAGAACAGAAGTTAAAACAGATCACAATACAGACTCTCTTGTTTCATTTTAATAAATAAATCCAGAGAGAACATTTTTATGAAACATTCATGAAACCGTGGGACCGATTTACTAAAGGAATCTTTATTAAAAGTCAATAAATGTGGGTATTGACTTTAATTATCCAATAAAATGAAAAATAATTCCTCTTTCCTCTGAATACCCCACATGCAGATGCTTTGTGTTAATATTCACAATTTTTTTCCGTGAAGATTCTCAACTTCATTAGTAAATTCTCTTCAAATTGGTCTCCTTTAATTGTTATTTAATTTCCCACAAATCCAATTTGATGTCTGAAATTATTGCAGGCTTTTTTTTGCTATTGTTTTTAATGGTGCTAGCTCACATCTGTAAGCAGCCTGGATGTACATTGGGCACAAATCCTTTACAAATGCAACTTTAAAGTCTCGTACACGCGATCGGATTTTCCGACAACAAATGTGTGTGGCAGGGTTTTGTCGCATAATCCGACTGTTTGTACACTCCATCGGGCAATTGTTGTCGGAATTTCCGACAACAAATAATTTATCGCAAGCTTTCTAATTTTCCGACAACAAATGTGTCTTGTCGAATTATCCGATCGTGTGTACACAAAAAAAATCCAAAGTACAAACATGCATGCTCCGAACCAATGCCAACCATAAGACAACATTAGCAGAAGTTGCCAGAAGGGTGGCGCTAAAGAGCTGAAAAAACACGTAGTTTCATGTATGTTGGCTGAAAAGGTTCTGCCGTCTGTATGCATACCAAGTTCACAGCCAATGCCTTTCGCACAAAATTTCTACGGATTTGTCCAATGGAAACTTTACTGAAAATGTAATTGGCTGACAGAACCCCAGCAAAGTATCACAGAGTAAATGAAAACACACATAAATTCACATAGAAACACATATAAAAAAAGAAAAAAAAAATGCATAACACCACAAAGGAAAGTGTGAACCCAGCCACATATTGTATTTCTAATTCAAGCTGTAAATACTTTGGTAATCAATGCATGGTGTTACTCAAGAATATACTATCCAACATTTTTTTGGGGCAAGTAAGCCTACTAAGATTTGGTACAACATTCTAATTTTAGGATTTTTTTTTCTTTATTTACTTACCTTCTAAATTGCAGAATGTGAATCAGACACAGTGCCAAACTCCAAAAATGCCCCATTTGTAATGTTACTTTGTCATTCAAGCAGTGTGGTGGAAGTGAGTTGGAATTTACACTCGCATGTAAGAAATGATAAGATACTCATAAGCTTAAGTATTGTAAGAGCTGGGAGGGAGTGACCATAAACCATTTATGGAGGATGGGAATTATCTGCAAGCAATCTAGACGTATAGCTCTCAGTGCCTCAGTGGAATTGTACATGTTATCATTGTAAGGTATTTCATTTATTACTACTTATTCTACTTATCTTTTAAAAAAAAAAAAAAAAAATTGTAATGTAAACATACACAGTTTTTTTTTGTTTTTGTTTTTTTTACTTATCTTTTATTTGATTTTCTCCAACAAATAACATACAGTTAACATAAGGTGCTTCAACCAACAATAATGAAAGTACATAAACAAATAATATTCCTGGCAGTCAACTCTTCGGTGTGCTCAAAGACGCAAGAAACAAACTATAAGCTCCTAACACAATGATACTATACCCCAGAAAGGTTACACCAATTTGATAAATATGCAGATGGAAGCTGTTGGAGATGTGGCAGAGAGCAAGGAACACTTTTACATATTTTTTGGTCCTGTCATAAAATGAGGCATTACTGGAAGGAGGTGAGAAGAATTTGCCAAAAATGTATTGAAGATTCGATCCCAGATGACCCCGCCATTTTTCTGCTGCATAGTTCACAGATACCTGTGCAGAAGTATAGGAAATCGGTAGTGTGTCATATGATCAATGCGGCAAGGGCAGGAGTCATGCTGAGGTGGAGGGATTCAAGTTCACCCTCCATCGCAGGCTGGCTCAATAGGATTCAGGAGGTAGGAGCAATGGAAGATTTGGTGCATTCAGCGCAGAACAGGAGGACACAGTATAATGATACTTGGTCAGGATGGAATGTGTTTATTAGATCTGAAGAGGGAAAGAGGCTCATGGAGGAGAACTAAGAGGTGTCATAGAAATCTTGAGGGAAGGAATTAGGGCATAGGCGGCCAAGGAAAGATCTTAAGAGCAAAGGTCCTATATTTTGGGGGAGGAGGAGAAGGGAGGGGGGATTGGGAGGAGGGAGTAATAGGAGTGAAGACTGTATAGATAAAGACCTGAGGTATGATAAATTATGTGGAATATGTACATACACAGTTTCTAACTAGAACATGCTACTTAGTATTTGCTTACATGATATTAAACCATTCCAATTCAATTTTCACCATATTTTCACCCAACCAGTCTGGGTGTTTGTACTTTTTTTTAACTCTTTTTTTTCTAAAACCCAGAAATAGTCACTTGAATCCCAAGTCATGTGATTCACCCTGAAGCCTCTTCCAATAGTGGCGACTAGAAATTGGAAGTTCCTCTCTTCACATCCCACTGCTCAGAGGACTGGTCTTGTGCCTGCCCACTCATACTTAAAGGACAATGTAAAGCTTCTTTTTTTTTTTTAACAAATATGTCATACTTGCCCCTTCTGTGCAGTTGGTTTTGCACAGAGTGGCCCCGATCCTCCACTTCTTGGGTCCCTCAGTGGCGTTCCTGACTCCTCCTCTTCACGAGTGCCCCGTTGGCGAGTCGCTCTCCCTCGGGGCACTCATGCAGGCGTGCTCCCATGTCCTGCTACTGCGTCCATTGACACAGACATCAGGACTTGGTCCCGCCCCCCACTCCTACATCATTGGATTTGATTGACAGTAGCGGGATCCAATGGCTGTGCTGCTATCAAGCTATCCAATCAGGACCCAAGACACTGGCTGAAGCTTGTCCCTGTACCTGGAAAGACCGGGTTCAGGTAAGTAAAATGGGGGGGTTCTGGGGAGCTGCTGCATCACAGGAGGTTTTTCACCCTAATGCATACAATCCCTTTAAAATCAAACTCCAGGTTATTTTGCTTTTGAAGAGAAAAGGATTAGAGTCTCTATGAGGTGTTTTTTTTTTTTTATTATTATTGTTTTCTGTACTTCTATTGGGGATATTTCCCCCTCACTTCTTGTCAGGAAATGTAAAGAAATATCTCCCACAAGGACTTAGCTAAAAATTTTAGTTAGGAGGGAAAATACACAATAAGGGGAATTAACCCCTACATTTTTCACTATATTCTAGATGGACTCAGTGTCTTCTCTCTTTTTTTTTTTTTCACAACTCCTTGTTTTTGTATACTTAAGTAAATACACAATAAGGGGACTTAACACCTATATTTCTCACTATATTTTAGAGGGACTTAGTGTTTTTCTTTTTTCTTTTTTTTTTTTTTTTTTTTTTTTTTTTTTTTACAACTCCCTCCTGGTTTGGTACACTTATGTAAACACACAATAAGGGGAATTAACCCCTACATTTCTCACTATATTCTAGTAGGACTTAGTGTTTCCTTTTTTTTTTTTTTTTTTTTTTTTTTCACAACTCCTTCTTGTTTTTGTATACTAAAGTAAATACACAATAAGGGGAATTAACCCCTATATTTTTCACTATATTTTAGAGGGACTTAGGGTCTTTTTTTTTTTTTTTTTTAACAACCCCCCCTGGTTTTGTACACTCAAGTAAATACACAATAGGGGGATTAATCCCTACACTTCTCACTATATTCTAGCAGGACTTAGTGTTTTTTTTTTTTTTTTTTTTTTTCTCCCTCCTCTCTCTCTCCTTTCCTATCTCTCCCTCTCTCCTCTCTCTCTCTCTCTCTCTCTCTTACATGTCCCCCCCCCCTCCATTCACAGTAGGTACAGGTAGTGTGGCCCTATCTCTGGGTATCTCCCATGGAGAGTGGAAAGGGAAGGATTGGCCCTGGGGTGGAATAATGGAGAAGTCCAGGAGTAGTACGTAGTATTGGTAGAAGAAGATACAGTTTTTTGCTCAATGAAAAGGGTACATTTTGAGACCATATATGTCAGTCTGTATATTGATTTTATGTTGTATTAATTGTACTGTTTTGTAAAAAATGAATAAAAGATTTTTGAAAAAAAAAAAAAAAAAAAAAAAAAAAGGAGGGAAAAATTTAGACCAGGCATGTAAAACTCAAATAAACAGTGAGCTGAATTTAGAGGACTAAATCAAGGGGCCCACATTATTTCCACTACTAATTCCAAAAATCATTATGATACTTTTGGAACACATTATAGCAAATTTGCAACCTACAATATTAAATTACAGAGAAATGGGCTGTGAAGCATTTAACAGTAAAAGTAGGTGAGTAAAAAGTAAGCATTCACACTTCAGCGTTTTGAATCGCGGGCAGATTTGCTGTGATTCTGCGTGCGATTTCAAAGCAGCAATGTGTGAATGACAAATCGCAGAACAAACATTTGAGATGTCATTCATTTAAATGGCACTTAAAATTGCGATTCGGATTTGTCATTCACACCTCACCACTGTAGAATCGTGGCAAATCAAAACGCTGAGGTGTAAATGTAATCTATAGGACTGTAGAAAATGGAGTAAGAAGGCCACATATGGCCCTTTAAACATCAGTTTCACATCATATTGGTTTAGATCTTTTGACAATGTTTTTTATTGCATGTCTATGAATCAATGCTTTCACACAATGGGCCAGATTCACAAAGCACTTACGCCGACATATCTAGAGATGCGCGGCGTAATTGAAAAATGCGCCGCGCGTATCTTTGCGCCTGATCCTCAAAACTAGATACACCCGAAAAACATTTCTTTCCGTCCGACGTAAAACGATTACACCGGCGCATCTTGGAGCGCAAAATACGCCTGACACACCATTGTTTTGATAGGCAAAGATGCAAATGAGGGAGATACGGCGATCCACAAAATTAAGTTTGTGCGGCGTAGGCTACGCCCTGTGCGCATCTGTTAGTTTCCCGGTGGGAAGTTACACTTTATAAAAGGTGCCCTAACTTTGCTCCAGCCGTGTAAACCATTAAGGAAGAGCTGAGCACACACACTTGCCGGACTACAATCTGTATGCCAACATGCCAGGGGCATCCATGCTCATAACTATACTAGTGACTTTAGAGACGCAAAGAAGGAGGAGGGAACAGAGAAGGAGGAGGAGGAGGGCACAGGAGAGGATATACTGCAGACGCCTAGATGTCTTTGGCATGACTGCTTCTGAGGTGTATCGCAACTTCAGATTCAACCCGTGAAGCCATCCTGGAAATAACCAGAACCCTGCAGGATGACATCACCAGCCCAACACACCGCTCACATGCAGTGGAGCCACTGATCAAGGTCCTGGCAACACTCCATTTCCTTGCCACTGGCTCTTTTCAGCGCACAAGTGGAGGTGTGGCTGGGATGTCACAATCCTTCATTAGCAGATGTGTGCACCAAGTAGTCCCTGCAATCCTGAGACGCATTGCCAACCAAATCATCAAACCCACCCAGGAGGTCCAGCGAATGAAGACAATTACAGATTCTTACAAAATTGCCAGATTCCCACGCACTGTGGGGGCCATTGATTGCACACATGTGGCACTACAGCCTACCCCATGAAACAGAGCACATGTACCGCAATCGGAAGCATTGGCACTCAATCAATGTACAGGTGATAGTGGATGCCCAATACCTCATATGGCATGTCCGTGCCAAACACCCAGGATCCAGCCATGACAGCTTCATATACAATCAAAGCGACATCCCAAGACAACTCGAACAGAACGTGTATAGGGACAGCTGGCTGGTTGGTGAGTGACATGGGTGTCAGGTAGGATTGCCCCCCCCCCCATGATGCAGACATCACGAGGGGCACATGCATGACTAACATCCTCCTGTCTTTTCCCTTCCAGGTGACTCTGCATATGCACTGGGACCCCATCTCATGACTCCATTCCGGAACCCCCAAACCCCAGGAGAGGAAAGATACAATGAAGCACACATACGTACCCGTGCAGTGGTGGAACCCACCTTTGGCCTCCTGAAGTCCCGTTTCCGATGCCTGGATAAGTCTGGGGTACCCTGTTGAATTCCCCAGACTTTGTGTGCCAGATCATCGGTGCATGTTGCATGCTGCACAACTTTGCCTTGAGAAGGGGCCTGGAGATTGACATACGTGATGACCTGACCCCTGAACCAGACATTCCCCCCCTAACCCAGGGTACCCCGTCTACTGAGGGAAGAGCAGCCAGGAGACGCCTCGCAGAAGGCATCTTTGCACAGTAAACACACACATTAAACATGATGAAAAGAATTTTCCCAAATGGGGTTATTGCGCAGCTCAAAAGGAAAGAGGAAATACCATGTAATAAAAAAGTTGTGTTTATTCACATGTTAAAAAGTGGACAAAAATTGGGTAGCATAAATGGATGGAGCATGAGTTGTATCAAGTACACAAACAGCGTTTACATAAATGTATAACAAGCAGTACACAAACAATGTTTATACAGTCAAAAATGTGCATTGTAGTAAAAACAATCTAACGAACGTTTCGACCTTTGAAGGTCTTCTTCAGAGAGTTTGTGTGGCTGGAAAGGAACATATAGTGGTTAGACATCTCATGATCATAGTTTAGGTAATAAGAGATACATTGTTGGTTTTACAAAAAGCCCTTTGGCTAGAGGAGCAGTGTGCAAAAGGATGTAATGAAAGCAAAAAGTCAAAAAATTAAGCAAATTCGTGTGCAACATTGCAAACAAAAGTATCTTAAATAAATTTTTTAATTTTAAATTTTTAGTTTTTAATTATTAATTCCTTTACCTTGATGATGTGTCTCAATGATGTGATGCACACACACATTAAACATGGCACAATGAGAATGCACGCATGCACACCACTGTGGTCCCTAGCACACACACCCCACATGCACATCGAATTGGATTAGACCCAAGTAAACCAAATGGTATTAAGGAGCAGCAACGCCACGCCACGGCTCCAATTATGTCACTGTGCATTCATACACCATTCACATGGACCTGGGATCACTTCTCCCTGGTCCTGGGGATCCCTACTCCACCAAAACTGAGGGTGACACCCTTTTTCATCAGGAATGTCACCCCCACATTCATACATCATTCACACACATAAAACAAATCATAATCACAGTATAAAATCATTAAAAAAAAAGAACATCCCAAAAGATCAATGTCGGCGTGAGCTACGCCTGGGCCGGCCACGACCACAGCCCCTCAGGGGAGACTCATGGGGGGGGAGCAGGGGAAGGAGGAGCCTCCCCGGGTGGCTGCCCACCTGCTGGCCTGCCCTCCAAGGCCACGGCTATCCTGTTGAGGCCCAGAGTGAGGGCTGCTGTATTGGCCTGGACAGCCTGGGTGTTGTCCTGGACAGCCTGGGTCAGGGCAGTCACCTCCAGGGCCACGCCTGTTGTGGCGGACTGCAGCTCACAAAAGCAATTTATAAGTGCTAAAGAATTTGTGCCCACCTCACTGACCAACTCCTTGATGGAGGCCAGGCTCTCCTCCATCTGGGCCAAAGTCCGGGTAACCTGACCCAGATGGTGTGTCTGAAGGGCCTGGTCCCTCTGCAGATTTGCAGGCAGGAACTCGGCCACCACCCTGGTCTTCTGGGTGGCCTTCCTGCCTGCAGTTGAGTCTTGTAGCCTGGGAGCAGGGGAGCCCCCTGGGGGGGGGCTGTTGGGGGAGGAGTGGGAGGGACTACCCCTGATGGTGGCCTGACTGCCTCCAGATGAGGCTTGTGGTCTGGGAGCAGGGGATCCCCCTGGGGGGTAGCCCTGTTGGGGGAGGAGTGGGAGGAACTACTCCTGATGGTGGCCTGACTGCTGTCAGCTGCAAGGGAATCCTGATCCCAACACAACACAACTTCTCTGGCAATGTCCATCCGGTCATCCACAACCTCCCCCCCCTCATCCTCCTCCCCCTGAACCTCCTCATGAGGGGAGTTGTGGCCACTCCCCTGCCCTGGGGACTCCGGCCTTTCTGGGGGCTCCTCAGCAGCCTGATGTCCTGGGGGTGGTGCAGCCTGGCCTGATGGCCCAGCAATCTCCTGGCCATCTGTGGATGACACAAAACATAAACAGGTTGGAGGATCCACACACTTGGCACATATTCCCTTCCCCCACCCACACATGCTACTCACCAGATATAAAAAAAAAAAACTTACCTGTCCTCACAGCATCATCAGAGTCAAAGCCAGGCAGGCCCACCACTTGCTGGCTATGGAAGCACCTGGCCACCGCACGTTCCTCCTCAGTCCACCTTACGGTGCAAGGTGGACCTCCTCCAGTGCCCGTGGCATGGGCATTTACCTTGGCCAACTTAACACGGACAAGGCTCCTAAAATCATTGATCTTCTTGGAAATCCCACTGGGGGTCCTTTTCTCCCCCCCCCTCCGCATTGATCCGATCCGTAATCTCCTGGATTATCGCCCTCTTCCTGGTCAGGGTGATGTCCCGGCTGTCAGGGCCATGCAAAAATCGCCCAAATTGGGTGATCGCCCTGGCAAGTAAGTGCTTCTCAGGCACCGAGAAGTTAAGCTTCCTTCTCTTAGGTGCCATCTCACCACACAGCACTCAGCAACAAACAGACACAAAATTCAAACAGAACAAACAAACACAAAAACACAGAACAAACAAAAAAAGACACAGAACAAACACACACAAAAATCAGACAGCAAAAACCAGACACCAAAAAAAAAAAAACAAGCAGACAGCTAATACAAATTCAAACAAAAACACAGAAGAAACAGACACAAAAAACACTCAGAAAATACACACAGCTACTGCAACCTCCTACTACAATAAGTCTTTAATCTAACAATACTACACTAACCAACAAACAGCCACAAACAACAGAACAAAAGCACCTTACTTTAGGAAAGGGAACACAGGGATGTACTTTTGCAATGGAAGTGCGTTTGTGTGGGGCTATTTATACACAGGGCGTATCTCACTAAGTATGCTTGGCCTTTTTCCTATCTCACTGATTGCGCCGGGCCGAGTTCTGCGCATGCCCAGTGAGGTGCAGATTCGTGCGCGCATGCACAGTACGGCCGGCCCTTCATTTGCATGGGGTCATGGCTCATTTCAATGGAGCACGCCCACTTCCTTCCCACTTGCAATTACCCCGCCTTACGCCTCGGTATTTACGTTACGCTGGCGCAAATTTGGGCGCGAATGCGCTGTGGATAACTTAAATGACATACGTTACGACTAACTAAATATACGCCGCTCTACGTGAATCTGGCCCAATATGAACACAGCTTCTACCTAATTGTCCAATTAAGTTATATTTTTATTTTTACTATAATATTATAGTTTTGTGAATCTTGGGCAAAATCCTTGATAAATAAGAGAGCAGAGAACTAGACCAGACCTCCCTACCCCAAGAGCGGCATACCAGACCCCCCCCAACTGGCCCGGACGCCCCCCCGACCAGACCGGACCCCCCACAACCGTGAGCGGCAGCAGGTGACCCGGGGACCTACATGGGTGGCAGAGTGGGACATTGCGGTGGTAGAGTGGGAGGACACACAGACGTGGACAGATGTGGCGTTGGACATCCAACGGGATCGGGAGGGGGAAGGCTGACAGGGAGAGGCAGCAGATAAGTGAATTACAGACCGCAGGGGAGAGTGTGACAAACTGATTAGTGAAGGGGGACTGAAGTTGACTGACTGCTAGTGTCACTTTACAAGGGGAGGCTGTGCAGAGTGACAGAGATACAAACTACAAAACCTAACTGACACTGTATGTGAGTACCTGAGTATTGTGTGTACCTGAGTATTGTGAGAATTTTGAGCACCTGAGTATTGTGAGTACCTGAATATTGTGTGTACCTGAGCATTGTGTGTACCTGAGTATTGTGTGTATCTGAGTAATGGAAGTACTGGAGTACTGGAAGTGTATTGTGAGCACCTGAGTATTGGAAGTGTATTGTACCTGTGTATTGTGAGTATTTGAGTAGTAAGTGTGTATTGTTAGTACATGATTGTTGGGTGTATTGTGAGTACCTGGGTATCGTGAGTGCCTGAGTACCTGTGTATTGACAGTATTGTGAGTGCACATGGACTGTGAGGGCACGTGGACTGTGAGGGCACGAGTGCACGAGTGCTGTGAGTGCACGTGGGCTGTGAATACACGTAGACTGTGAGTGCAAAAGTGCCGTGAGTGCATGTGGGCTGTGAGTGTACGTCTACTGTGAGTCCACATGGACTGTGAGTAAACGAGTGCTGTGAGTGCACATGGGCTGTGAGTGCACATGGACTGTGAGTGCACGTGTGCTGCGAGTACCTGTGTATTGTCTTGTTGAGAACCTCTGTATTGTTGAGTATTAGTGTCAGGAAGCTAGTTGTTAGTTAATTTGGACAGAGTATAACCCCTATTAAATTAGTAGGTAGGTTGCCCAGCGGGTGTGGAGATGTGACTTGGTGGACATATTGTGGCATGTATGCGTTCCTTGATCATCCAATTGAGGCAGAATACTGCTGTGCAATATGTAAGCACATTGTTTCCCTGGAAGCCCAGGTTCTGAATCTAGGGAACAAGTTGTCAACACTGAGAAGTCCCTACATACTAAAGGAGAGTTGGGATCGTATCAGACAGGTGCTGTCAGGGGCCAGCACAGAGGTGGGTGGAGACAACGAGGGGCAGGCACCAAACCAAAGTATATGGGTGACAGTCAGGAAGGATAGAGGGGAAAGAGTCAGGGAGGCCAGTCCTGGGCTGGAACATCCCAATAAATATGACATTGGTAAAAACCAGTCAGGGACCAGCACTGCTGAAGCTGAGTGACTCCCCTAGCTGCCATGGGAATGACTCCTCCAGTAAGGGAAAGGAAAGACAGATTCTGGCGGTAGGGGACTAAATTCTTAGAATGATAGAGATGGCCAGTGGCGGCTGGTGCTCAAATTTCTTTGGGGGGCGCAAACAAAGGGGGAAAAAAAACAATTGCCCATCAAATGCAGCTACTGTGCCCATCAAATAAAGCCACTGTGCCCATCAAACACAGCCACTTTGCCCATCAAAGGCAGCCACTGTGCCCATCAAATGCAGCCACTGTGCCCATCAATTGTCGCCACTGTGCCATGCCATCAATTGTCACCACTGTGCCATCAATTGTCGCCACTGTGCCATGCCATCAATTGTCGCCACAGTGCCATGCCAAACGCAGCCACTGTGCCATCAATTGTCACCACTGTGCCATCAATTGTCACCACTGTGCCCATCAATTGTTGCCACTGTGCCCATCAATTGTCGCCACTGTGCCCATCAATTGTGCCCTGTAAAATGCTGCCAGATTTCCCCCCCTGTCCGAAAAGTTAGAGGAGCTTTTAAACTAAGCGACGGGGGAGGACCTGGAGGTAGAGATAGTCAGCTCGAAACATATTCCAGAGGGTAGTACTGGGGGCATTAGTGGTAGGTTGACTAAAGCACCTAAACCCAAGGTAAGTATAGTAACTAGTGATGAGCTTCGAGTTCGAGTCAAACTCATGTTCGACTCGAACTTTGCCTGTTCGCCCGTTCGGCGAACAGCGAACAATTTGGGGTGTTTGCGGTAAATTCGAAAAGCCACGGAACACCCTGTAAAAGTCTATGGGAGAAATCTAAAGTGCTCATTTTAAAGGCTTATATGCAAGTTATTGTCATAAAAAGTGATTGTGGACCCGGGTCCTGCCCCAGGGGACATGTATCAATGCAAAAAAAGTTTTAAAAACTGCAGTTTTTTCAGGAACAGTGATTTTAATAATGCTTAAAGTGAAACAATAAAAGTTAAATATTCCTTTAAATTTCGTACCTAGGGGTGTGTAAAGTATGCCTGTAAAGCAGCACTTGTTTCCCGTGCTTAGAACTGTCCCTGCACAAAGTGTCATTTCTGAAGGAAAAAAAGTCATTTAAAACCACTCGCGGCTATAATGAATTGTCAGCTCTTGGCAAAACACAGAAAAGGCATTGAAAGTCATTGAGAAGAAAAAAAATGCGTGGGGGTCTCCCCAAATTCAATTACCAGGCCCTTCAGGTCTGCTTTGGATATTAAGGGGAACTCCACCCCAAATTTAAAAAAAATGACGAGGGGTTCCCCCCAAATATCCATACCAGACCCTTTATCCGAGCACGCAACCTGGCAGGCCGCAGGAAAAGAGGGGGGGACGAGAGAGCGCCCCCCGAACCGTACCAGGCCACATGCCCTCAACATTGCAAGGGTACTTTAGGGGTCTGTGACCCCTCAAAGCACCATGTCCTCATGTTGATGGAGACAAGGGTCTCATCCCCACAACCCTTTCCCGGTGGTTGTGGGGGTGTGCGGGCGAGGGGCTTATCGGAATCTGGAAGACCCCTTTAACAAAGGGGACCCCCAAATCCCATCCCCCCCATGTGAATTGGTAATGGGGTACATTGTACCCCTACCATTTCACAAAGAAAGTGTAACAAATTGTAAAAAAAAAAAAAACAGACACCGTTGGGAAAGTCCTTTATTAAAAAAAAAAAAAAGATTCCAGCGGTCTCCGCTCCAACGCTGTCGGTATCCTGCGATGGGTGATCTCCTCTCCGGGGTCCTGCGTTACATATGAGGGGGGCGGGGTCACCCACCCGTCACTGGGAAAGCTTGAATTTTCCCTTGCGTCAGAGGGGGACGGGGGTCACGTGACGGGTGGCCCCGCCCTCACCTACATAAGAGCTGTCACTTTGCTCCCACCACATCATTCCCAGCATGTCTCCGGTGGAGGCATTTCATCACTGGATCCTGGACCTGGATGAAGAGGAGATCTTCTCATCACTGGACCCCGGAGAGGAGATCACCCATCGCAGGATACCGACAGCGTTGGGCCGAGATGCTAATGTCCATAAACATCACCATGTGACAAAAGTGAATATGTGCACAAATTCCAAAAAATATATATAAATGTGTTTAAATACTAATTAAATATAAGTCCATAAAACACATCAAGTAGGTTTGTGAAAAAATAATGATAATAGCTTCCAATCTTCCACCACACCCGGTGTCAGTGAATCCTCTCCCGTCAGATGCAAAACTCACCAACCCAAATTGCCTTACACTCTCGTGTTCGGCGTGTAAACGTGTACAAAAAGACCTCACTGGTAGGTATAGCAGATAATTCCAGTTCCAACCAATTCACTGCCATAAAGCTCCGCGTGTAAATAAAAGAAGTTCTCAACGCTATTTTGAGCACTTCTTTTATTTACATGCGGAGCTTTCTGGCAATGAATTGGTTGGAACTGAAATTATCTGCTATACCTACCAGTGAGGTATTTTTGTACACGTTTACATGCCAAACACGAGAGTGTAAGGCAATTTGAGTTGGTGAGTTTTGCATCTGACGGGAGAGGTGTGGTGGAAGATTGGAAGCTATTATCATTATTTTTTCACAAACCTACTTGATGTGTTTTATGGACTTATATTTAATTAATATATATTTTTTGGAATTTGTGCACACATTCACTTTTGTCACATGGTGATGTTTATGGACATTAGCATTATTTTTGAATACCTGTGAAAACATATATTTCATCTTACATTGTTTACAGCGCTGCTTATATTTTATTACACAAATTTTAGGGTTTTAGAATATATTTTTCACAATATTGATTGTCTATTGATTGACATTGCCTCCAATATAATGAAATGAAATACAATTATGCTGACCATGGCCCAGATTCAGGTACATTTGCGCTTTATTTGCGGAGGCACAGGGCAACGATTTTGCCCTGCGCCCCCGCAAATATTTTGCGCTGCCCTCGATTCACGGAACAGTAGTTCCGTAAATTGCCCGGCGTAAGCTTGCGCAATGTAAATGATCCCGCCGGGGCGGGAATCATTTAAATTAGGCGCGCTCCCGCGCCGAGCGTAGAGCGCATGCTCCGTCGGGAAACTTTCCCGACGTGCATTGCGGCAAATGACGTCATTTGCTTCAAAGTGAACGTGAATGGCGTCCAGCGCCATTCACGATTCACTTACACAAACGATGTAGATTTTAAATATCGCGACGCGGGAACGTGGGTATCCTATAGCATTGGCTGCGCCTGCTATTAGGATGTGTAACCTTACGCGAAACCCGACGTACGCAAACTACGTAATTTGCGTACGCAGGGCTCGCGCAACGTTGTGAATCGGTGTTAGTATGCAATTTGCATACTATACACAGATCACAATGGGAGTGCCCCCTAGCGGCCAACGCAAGAATGCAGCCTAAAATCTGCGTCGCATAAGAGCCTTATGCCACGCAGATTTTAGGCTGCAGTCGGCGTAGCGATGTTCCTGAATCAGGAGCATTCGCTACGCCGGAGCAAGTAAGCAATTGCGCTGTGTAACCTATGGTTACACAGGCACAATTGCTTCTTGAATCTGGCCCCTAGTTAATTATTCCCTAAAATTCATACTCTATGCAGATATTCTTAAGCACAATAAAATTGTGTGAAATAATGGACTAAGATAATAGAGAAATAAAGATAATAAAAATAAGATTTATTTTACAATTAAGTCACTAACAATCACATATAGAAGCAGAATTAATAGTATGACATACGTAGGTATGTAAAATGTATATTTCTCAAACCAAGGCTACTACTTTCCAATCATCATAACTGAGTACCACAAGTCTAACTGACCTAGCAGATGATAAGTCTGCATTTATAAGACTGCCCCTATTTCTCCTCTGTAGCAGGCTAAAGGGGTCGATTCTATCTACAGGCTGTGGTAATACAGCATAGATTTAATTATTTAGTCCCTAGTGGTTATGATACTGCAAGCGGAATATCACAATAAACAAGCAAAAAACTATCATACAAATAAGGCAATATATCAAGGTAAGTTGCACTCGGGAGTAAGATAGAACTTTTAAATAATGAGCAAAGTATACTATACCCTAGAATTTATTGATGCTGAGTTAAGGTGAGACTGGCAATCATGATTTAGGATTAAGCTGTGGATGGTGGTTCAAGATGGAGTAAGATGGATCAAAATGGATGGATATGGATGAAGCCCAAGATAGCGTATGATGAAGCTCAAGATGGAGTATATCCCTTCTCTTTAAATTTCTCCTTTTATTCCCAAAATCCTAGGGATCAGCCCAGAGGGTAAATTTTTGAATATTTACTCACCTCAGATTGGAGGGTAATATTACCGATTAACTAATTGTTTGCTCAGCCAATAAATTAACTTGTCCACCAGATGGCATTTTAAGATTAGAAATCTCTATATTAGGTTTTCTGAGAATGAAAGTGGATAAAATATTTTTATCTTTAGAGTACTTAAAGGGTACGGTATATAAATATATTCCTCCAGGGTTTTTGTGACATTATTTGTGACTTTAATCTTTGGTAGATTAGCATCTTAAATATGTAACCCTGGCTAGAGAAGTGTAAACTTATCCAGCGATCCATCTTAAAATATTAAAAGATACGTTTACCTTGGTAAAAAAAATTATAATAAATGCACATCTTTTTCAGGTAAAACAAGTGCATTTATTTAATTTATCTTTTTCAGGTAAAAAAAAGTGCATTTATTTTATTTTTTAAAAGGGGCATGTAAAGCATTGCGCCCGTGATTAGCATATCTTGAGTGCAATGCAGGACTCCTGCAGACTGTCAGTATAACTGTCTGTTCATACCTCATACAAGCAGACAGTTACACAATGACAGGAAGAAACAATGCACTGCCTAGAGCGCTCAACAGCGCTCTGGTAGTTCATTGAGAAGTACAAGTCGACAGCCACAAAGACTGTCGGTACTTGTAGTTCTCCTAGTAGTAGCGGAGCCAAAAATGATGACAGTAAGTTCAGGAAGATCCTCAGTTCACTGTCACTAGAGACGGTGGGTCAGGGACAGACTACATGTTACATGTTCCACCCTAAAAAGGTGTGGGATATGTAACATGTTCCCAAAGGTGAATTTATTCTTTAATTATACTCCTTAAAAATGTTTGGCTACATTTTGCACGGCCTCCCATATTACTCCTGAAAACAAATAGATTATGAAACACACATATTATAATGTTATAGATTGAAATCCTGGATCTTAAATATACAGTACTGTACATAAATTTAATGGAGTTTTACTATTTTAAAGCAATTATATCTAAACGTGTCCATGATATTTAAAATACATTTTACCTTGTAGAAAAGTTTCCATAAACATATTCTTCAGTTTATTAACAGAAAAAGAATGATCAGCTGTGTAAGCAGAGAGTGGGGTGTTATCCTAGCCAAGTCAAATAAAGTAATAAACTTCCTTTTCTCAGCTTGTTGGTATTTTTTTTATTGCTCAAAATAATGCAGGGACAGCTGTACCACATACTTTTTTCTACAACTAGCAATACACTGATCCATTAATGTCATTGACTTATAGGAAAAAAAATGTTACTGCGCTGATCCAATTATCCAAAAGTGCAATTTCATAAAGTGCTATTAAGCCGTAAACTGAATTAATGCACAAACAACCATAAATAAGGTGCTATATCAAGTACAACGACATGAGTGATATACTATATGGATAAACATGCGTGAGGCTGTCACGCTATACCAAAAATATATATAAATAAATAAATGTTGTAAAAACTACATAGAATGTGCAATAAACAAAATACTAAGGCCCGGATTCACAAAAGGAGTTATGACGGCGTATCTCCAGATACGCCGTCGTAACTCTGAGTGTGAGGCGTCGCATCTCTGCGCCTGATTCATAGAATCAGATACGCCTCACTGTTGCCTAGATACGAGCGGCGTAAGTCTCCTACGCCGTCGTATCTTGGGGTGCATATTTACGCTGGCCGCTAGGTGGCGCTTCCGTTGATTTCCACGTCGAATATGCAAATGAGCTAGATACGCCGATTCACGAACGTACGTGCGCCCGGCGTATCAAGATACGTCGTTTACGTAAGGCGTCGGACCGGCATAAAGTTACCCCTCATAAAGCAGGGGTAATTCATGTTTGGTATGGATGTCGGAAACATCCGAACAGCGTCGTATTTCACGTCGTTTGTGTAAGTCGTCCGTGAATGGGGCTGAGCGTAGATTACGTTCACGTCGCCTAAGCATTGAGCGAGCGTAATTTACTTTGAAAATTTGACGTGATGCTGAGCATGCACACGCATGTGCCGTTCGTAAAGCGCGTCATTTACGTGGGATCACGAATAATTTAAATACAACAGGCCCCCTACCAGCCTACTTTAATTACGCGCGCTTACGCCGGCCCATTTACGCTACGCCGCCGCCGTAACTTAGGACGCAAGTGCTTTGTGAATACTGCACTTGCCTCTCTAAGTTGCGGCGGCGTAGCGTAAATAAGATACGCTACGCCCGCACAAAGTTACGCCGCCCTACGTGAATCTGGGCCTAAAAGTTTAAACAGCATTTAACACTTTTAGTATTTTAGTATTTTGTTTATTGCACATTCTATGTAGTTTTTACAACATTTATTTATATATTTTTTTGGTATAGTGTGACAGCCTCACGCATGTTTATCCATATAGTATATCACTTATGTCGTTGTACTTGATATAGCACCTTATTTATGGTTGTTTGTGCACTAATTCAGTTTACGGCTTATTAGCACTTTATGAAATTGCACTTTTGGATAATTGGATCAGCGCAGTAACATTTTTTCCTATATGCATCTTTAACCCTCTGCTGAGGGTTCACACAGTATTGCAGCAGATCACTTATATATTTAAAATATAATTTCTTTACACCGGTGACACTCATAACACTTTATAATGTCATTGACTTGTACACAACTTTGCTTGCAGAACAAACTTTGCAGGTTGAAAAAACAAGTTCCCTGTTATGTAATCCCAAGAGAAGGGGATTAGTTCTTACGGGGAGGAGCCGAGACAGCCGCCGAGGGACCCCAGACGACCAGGTTCGGGGGCCACTCTGTGCAAAACTAGCTGCACAGTGGAGGTAAGTATAACATGTGTGTTATTTAAAAAAAATATATATATATTCTTTACAGCCCCTTTAATGCCAACCACATCTCTGCCTGCCACCTGAACTGACTGGCCTGCTAATCAACCATGTTTCAACCTTCCACCTGGACTAACCTTTTGCCTGCATATTGACCTTGTCTCTGCCTGCCAACTGAACTGACCCTGGCCTGTTAACCAGCCATGTTTCTGTCTGTCATCTCCTTTATCTGCCTACCGACCACATCTCTGCCTTCTGTCTGAACTGACCCAAGCCTGTTTATTGACCATGTTTTTGCCTGCTACCTGGACTGATCCTTTGTTTACATACTGACAATGTCTATGCCTGCTACGTGAACTGACCCTGGTATGTTAATGAATCATGTTTTTGCCTGCTGCCTGTACCAATCCTTTCCCTGTTTACTGACCATGTCTCTGCCTGCCACTAGTACTGACCTATCTGCACACCACACTGACTACAGTATGTTCCTGTGAGACCCCAGTCCCACCCATCCTATGCAGAAAACTGCACTACTGGAACCATGGGTATTCTTTTGTTCAGCCTCTCGTACTCCCTGGCCAGTGAACATAGTAATGTGCTATGGGGGCAGCCATATGCCAGTAGGTTAGGCATGCTTGACTTTTAGGAACAGGGACCATATAGGTAAAGCTACACTAAACTAGATTCCCTGACCACTTATACAGAGGCAACCATTACAGTGCAGTGTTTTCTATGCAGAGGTGGTTGATTCAGTTAGATCAGTGATACAAAAGATGTAATGTTGGGTACATAATTAGTCCTAACCTTGAAAACGTCTTACACATGCAATATCCCCATACTTAGGAGGAATAGCAGACAGAACGTTTTTTGGGGTGTAATTCTGAGTAGATCCATGCTGTGTGTTAGAAATATCTTATTAACTGCTTGTCCACCACCCGCCGTCAAATGACGGCGGGAGGCAGTCCCTCTTGTTCTGGGCGGACATCATATGACGTTGCTCCTTCTTAAGCCACTAGGGGGCGTGCGCGCCGGCTGGTGGCCGCCAGGCACCAGCGATTGTCAAAAGTGTCCGATGTGTCCGCCGCAATATCGCAGTCACTATAAAAATCGCTGATCGCCGCCATTACTAGTAAAAAAAAAATGCTATATATCTATCCCCTATTTTGTAGCTGCTATAACTTTTGCGCAAACCAATCAATATACGCTTATTGCAATGGGTGTAAATAGCAGGTGGTGGCCCCTACTTAAGTGTAAAATGAATATAAGTGTACACAAATAACAAACCAATGTGTCCACCTATGTGGTTAAATTATCACGTGGTAGTGTCTATTACCAATCCAAATAAATAAATAAATAAATAAAAAGAAAATAATTAAAAAGAAAAAAAGGGTGATATAAATATCATAAAATATATATATATATGGTGGTTATCCTTAAATACATAAAATGTAAAAAGTGCAAACAATGTGTTTCAAAAACAAGTCCAGTTTCCAATGTTGCTTCATGCAAAGATTAAATTTAAAATTTAAAATTAAAATAAAAGCGCGCTCCAGATGACGTCAGAGAGACGAAACCGGTAAAGCGATCGCATCTCTATGCGAAAAAATAAAAGCCCATAACCCCAATCGCATTCTGCGATCCACCAATCAAAACCTCCTCCAGATACCCAAAGCCAGATACAAGTCCAAAGGAGATCGAAGATTTGCAGTCCAGGGACCTCGCCTGTGGAATGCACTACCAACTACCATCCGACTGGAGTCGGACCACTTGGCCTTCAGGAGAAAGATTAAAACCCATCTCTTCTGAGGTCAAGGGATTCCTTACCCATGAAATGGATACAGCGCCTAGAGGCGATTCAGTTCGCATGTGTTGCGCTTTACAAGTCTCTCTCTCTCTCTCTCTCTCTCTCTCACAGCACTCTGTTTTAAGGCTTTTTTACCTATGTGTCAAATGTGAGTACCTTGTTTATACGAATTAAAGTATTATACTTCATTTATAAAACGGTATCACGCTATTGGGCGCTTCATTTATCTCCTCTATGAGCAGCTGAAAGTTTATGCATGAAAAGTCCTGGCAGTCCTAGCAGTACGGATACTTATTGTGAGAGCTTGTTACCCCTGTAGGGGTGATTGGATTTGGTGAGTGCGGGACCATTGGGGGAGAGCACTGAGTGATCCACTGAAGGCTTGCAGTATAGCCTGTATCTGCATGAAGCACGCAGCACTTTATTTAATCTTTGCATGAAGCAACATTGGAAACTGGACTTGTTTTTGAAACACATTGTTTGCACTTTTTACATTTTATGTATTTAAGGATAACCACCAGCATTGTATTGCACATATATATATATATATATATATATATATATATATATATATATATATATATATATATATATATATATATATATATATATATTTTATGATATTTATATCACCCTTTTTTTCTCTTTAATTATTTTCTCTTTATTTATTTATTTATTTATTTATTTATTTGGATTGGTAATAGACACTACCACGTGATAATTTAACCACATAGGTGGACACATTGGTTTGTTATTTGTGTACACTTATATTCATTTTACACTTAAGTAGGCGCCACCACCTGCTATTTACACCCATTGCATTTTCTCTATCTAGGTGGAGTTTTTTCATGCAGGGGCTGCCACTGTAATATTTATTTATTTTATTCACAGCATCCCTTGTCACTTTAATTTAAATTGTCCGTAGCGCAGATTCATTACCCCCAATATACGCTTATTGCAATTTTTTTTACCAAAAATATATAGAAGAATACATATCTGCCTAAACTGAGGAAAAAATGTGTTTAAAAAAAAAAGAAATGGATATTTATAATAGCAAAAAGTAAAAAATATTGTGGTTTTTTTTTCAAACTTGTCCCTCTTCTTTTGTTTATAGCGCAAGGAATAAAAACCGCAGAGGTGATCAAATACCACCAAAAGAAAGCTCTATTTGCGGGGAAAAAATAAGAAAAATTTCATTTGGGTACAGTGTTGCACGACCGCACAATTGTCATTCAAACTGTGACAGCACTGAAAGCTGAAAAATGGCTTGGGCAGGAAGGGGGTGAAAGTGCCCAGGAGGCTAGTGGTTAATTGACAATGCTTTGTTAAAAAAAAAAAATCCCTCTCCAAAACCTTGTGGCAAAAAATGACATTTCCAAAAGACCCACTGTGATTTAGGAAATTAGATACGTAATTTATGCTCCTAGAAATCCTAAATGTGCTCCTTGGGATTTCTGGCTAGGCCATGAAAAAGTTTCACTATATGTCGCCATACTCGGGAGGATTAGTAGAATGTATTTTGGGATGTACTTTGAAGTATACTTATGCTGTGTTAGAAATATCTTAATATCTTATTCACTGAAAACCTTGTGTTGAAAAAGGCATTTTCATTTTCTTTCCACATTTTCCGAAAATTTGTGGCTAAAAATGAAATTTTCAAAGTTAGGATTTGCAGAATTTTGAATAAGGACTCACCAGATCCTTAGCAAATCAAATCTGGGCAAATTCACCATCACTAATCACTAGCACACATTCCCCGGTACATTCAGCAACATCGTTAAGTATATTTAGATTGTAGTAAAGTGTGAATACACGTAGACTGTTATATGATAAAGTAACTTTATTGGGTTAAAGAAAATCCAGAAGAAAGGTCACTGCAATAGATGAGCTTTATTACTCACCTATGATGGTCCAGAGATCTCTGTGCACATTAGGAGCTGCAGCAAGTCAGATAGAACACATCTAATTTCCTGGCTGATGAAACATCCAGCATTATGCAGGTCTTAGGCCTCGTACACACGACCGAGGAACTCGTCGTAAATGAAACATCGTTTTACTTGACGAGTTCCTTGTTAGGCTTGTCGAGAATCTTGACAAGCTTTCTTTGTGTACACACTGTCAAGACAAAATCTCGTTGTTCTCAAACGCGGTGACGTAAAACACGTACGACGGCACTATAAAGGGGAAGTTTGATTCCACTGGCGCCACACTTCTGAGCATGTGCGGGTTTCTAAGCATACACACGAACGTGTTTCTCGTCGAAAACCAGCCCGGCGAGGAACACAATGAGGAATTGAGTCTCCCGACGAGGAAAAAGAGAACTTGTTCTCTTTTTTTCTCATCGAGTTCCACAACAGTTTTCTCGATGAAAAACATTCACACGACCGTTTTCCTTGGCAAAAAAGCTCTGCCACCAAGTTTCTTTATGGATTCTGTCGAGGAAAACGGTTGTGTGTACGAGGCCTTACTTTCCCAATCTGACTGTCACTGGCTCTCCCCTTTCAGTCACTGGACTTCAGTTCTATTAATCATGGAGGCTTGCATTACAGCTAAAGGCAGCCTGCCTAGTAATACTCACTTCCCCAGACTGTCATGCACCCATCAGGGCATTTAGATATTTGCATACATCCTCTGAGGTGCCAGCTCATTGCTTGCATCAGGGCTGAGGGTTCATGAGAGGAGAACTAATGCATGGTGCTGTGAAGTTTTCAGGAATCTATGTAAAGCACACTGGCAGCACCTCCCACTAGCCATGATCCACCTGCAATGCATGAGAAGAACAGAGACTCCATGATGACATCAGTACGTTTATAATAATGTATGTAATGAAAATTAAAAGCTTTTATAAAAAAAAATAGTATTTTTGTACTCACAGTAAAATCATTTTCTCTGAGTTCATGGACAGACACAGCACTCTCTTGACAAAGTGGGTATTCAGCCTTCAACCAGGAGAGGACTAGGCAGAAAACAGGTTAATGTTTAACCACTTCCACACAGGGCACTTAAACACCTTCCTGCCCAGACCAATTTTCAGCTTTCAGTGCTCTCACGCTTTGATTGACAATTACTCAGTCATACTACATTGTATCCAAACAAAATTTTTATAATTTTCTTCTCACAAATAGAGCTTTCTTTTGGTGGTATTTAATCACCGCTGTTTTTTTTTATTTTTTGCGATATAAGGGAAAAATCGCAAAAATTTAAAAAAAAAAAAACACTTTTTCTATTGTAAAATTTTGCAAAAAAGTACATTTTCTTCATAAATTTGGGCCAAAATGTATACTGCTACATATCTTTGGTAAAAAACAAAACAAATTAGTGGATATTATTTAGTCTGTGTGAAAGTTATAGAGTCTACAATTTAGGGTGCAAATCACTAAGAATTGATCACATCTGATCACACCTGATGTACTGAAGGCCTATCTCATTTCTTGATTCAATAACAATCCAGGAAAGTACAAATACCCCCAAAATGACCCCTTTTTGGAAAGTAGACAGTCCAAGGTATTTAGTAAGATTCAAATTTCAAATTTGTAATTTTTTCACACAATTCTTGGGAAAATTAAGATTTTTTTTTATTTTTATTTTTTTACACAAACTTATTGTATTGATAGGTTATTTCTTGAACACAGCATATGCATATTTGAAAATACATTCTGCTACTCCTCCTGAGTATGGCAATACCACATGTGTGAGACTTTTACACAGCCTGGCCACATACAGAGGCCTAACATCCAAGTAGCACCTCCAGGCATTTTAGGATCAAAATTACACATATAATTTCATGATGTCCTATCTCAATTTTGAAGGCCCTGGAGCACCAGGACAATGGAAACACCCACAAAATGACCCCATTTTGGAAAGCTAACACCCCAACGTATGATTTTTTTCCAGAAGTCTTCTGAATACGTGGGAAAAAAATGAAAACGCATTTTTTTAACACAAAGTTGCCCATTTATAAGATATTTCCAACACACCGCATGTACATAGCAAAAATGACACCCCAAAAAACATTCTGCTACTCCTCCTGAGTATGGCGATACCACACGTGTGAGACTTTTACACAGCCTGGCCACATACAGAGGCCTAACATCCAAGTAGCACCTCCAGGCATTTTAGGAGCATAATTACACATATAGGGCTAAATTTAGGTAGGGCTGCGCATTGTTACGGCTGCGTAGCGTATCATATTTACGCTACGCCGCCGTAAATCAGAGAGGCAAGTGCTGTATTCACAAAGCACTTGCCTCCTAAGTTACGGCGGCGTAGCGTAAATGGGGCCGGCATAAGCGCGCCTAATTCAAATGAGTATGAGGGGAGCGTGTTTTATGTAAATGGATGGTGACCCGACGTGATTGACGTTTTTTACGAACGGCGCCGTCCGTGTACATATCCCAGTGTGCATTGCTCCAAAGTACGCCGCAAGGACGTATTGGTTTCGACGTGAACGTAAATTACGTCCAGCCCTATTCGCGAACGACTTACGCAAACGGCGTAAAAAATTAAAAATTTGACGCGGGAACGACGTCCATACTTAAAATTGCGTGCGCCTAATAGAAGCAGGAGCAACGTTACGCCAGGAAAGCCTTACGCAAACGACGTAAAAAAATTCCGCCGGGCGCACGTATGTTTGTGAATCGGCGTATTTAGGTCATTTGCATATTCTACGCCAAAAACGACTCAAGCGCCACCTAGCGGCCAGCGTGGGTATGCACCCTAAGATACAACGGTGTAAGAGACTTACGCCAGTCGGATCTTAGCCTAATTTCGGCGTATCTTGCTTTCTGAATACAGAAAGAAGATACGCCGGCGCAGCTTTGAATTTACGCGGCGTATATATAGATACGCCGGCGTAATTCAATGCTGAATATAGCCCATAATTTCATGATGACCTATCTCAATTTTGAAGGCCCTTCATATATCTAACACATAGCAGGTACATACCAAATAACAAAAGATTACCTGTGGTTTTAGTAGTGCAGTGGTCCACAGAGGAGAGCATCAGTCCAGGCAGCAGGCAGGGATGTGGTCAGTGACAGCAAAAGCAATCGTCCAGGCAGCAGGCAGGAATAGACAGGCAGAGATACTGTCAGCACAGCCAAAGCACAGGTCCAGGCAGCAGGCAGAGATGTCCAGGCAGAAATACTCTTCATAGTCAGTAGAGACAGCAGGCAGAGAAATAGTCAACACAGCCAAAGTATTGGTCCAGGCAGCAGAAAGAAACATAGTTCATAAAGTCCTGGGTCATTACAGGCAGCGATATGGTCAGCACAGCCAAAGTATTGGTCCAGGCAGCAGGAAGGACCATCAAGCTTAGGGCCAGGGGGACAGGGGTAGAGTCTTCTCCCACCCAAATCTCTTTGAAGCCTCCGGGCAACCAGACCCTGTTCTGGGAAAACAGAAAAACCAAAAACTGATTTTCTGTACTCAGAACGCTATTCTGGAGCCCCTCACATATGTGAGACCCCTGTGTACTAAAGTAGAAGGGCAAAAGATCAGTCCAAGTGGCAGGCAAAAACATGATCAATTAACAGGCCGAGGTCGGTACACGTGGAAGTCAGAAACGTGGTTAAAAATGGCAGGCAAAGGCATCGTCAGTAAACAGGCTGGGGTTGGTGCACGTGAGAGTCAGAAAGGTGTTAAAACGTCAGGCAAAGGCATCGTCGGTAAACAGGCTGAGGTTGGTGCACGTGAGTCAGAAAGGTGTTAAAACGGCAGGCAAAGACATTGTCGGTAAACAGGCCAGGGTCAGTTACATGGAAGGTAGAAACATGGTAGCAGGCAGGCACAGGTATTAGAAAGGGGGAAATGGCAGTCTGTTACTAATAAGGGGAACTAGTATCTGATGAATCTGTGATAGATTTTGAAGCAATCACCGATACACAGGCAAGGTTGGGAGGGACAATCGGGACAATTATAACTTGTATCTCTTCTAACTCCTCCACTTGAGCATACACGACATCTCTTTTGGCGTCTTCTTCCGGATTCTGCGGGGGAATGTTATAGGGAAGATGTTGTTCATGAAGTCGACTGACACTATCAGAGCGAATGCTTCCTGGGGCGGGTCCTTGTTGGTAAATCAGGGCAGTGACAATGTCTTCATAATATTTGAGGTAGATGGTAGGTTAGTTTTTGGGTGATTTTTGATAGCAGACAAATTAATTGAACTGGCCATGTGAAACGCTACTTGCTACTTTCTTATACCAATAATTTGTCTTTCGGGTTCATAAATAGGGTTGTAGCATCTGATCGTTTAAATACACCCCCCCCCATGTACATATTATACTCATGAACACATTCAGGCTTTACTATGGGGCCACGTCTTCTCTGAACCTCCACCAAGTTGTCATTGTGGATTGTAGTCATCGTGTGAACATCCTTCTTGTCCCGCCATTTCATGGCCAAAACCTCCTCATTCCTCATGAATGCGACTTCCCTCTTTTGTAGCCGTTTTGATAGCAAATTCTGTGGGAACCCCTTCCTATTTTTTCGAAAGGTACCGCAGGCCAGGGTTTGTTCACGATACAGGTGACGGAAAAGGGGCAAGCTGCTGTAGTAATTATCTACATATAAGTGGTAGCCTTTTTTGAACAAGGGGTATGCAAGGTCCCAGACAATTTTACCACTGGTTCCTATATATGTGGGGCAATCACGGGGCTGGAGCTGGGAATCTTTGCCTTCGTAAATACGAAATGTGTGCACATATCCAGAGGCTCGATCGCACAATTTATTCATTTTTACCCCGTACCTGGCTCTCTTACTTGGGATATACTGCTTGAAATGCAGCCGGCCAGTAAAGTGGATAAGGGATTCGTCTACACAAATATTTTGGTCGGGGATAAACACTTTAGAAAATCGTTTGGTAAAATAATTTATTAGGAGGCGAAGCTTATATAATTTGTCATGGTTGGGGTGATCTCGGGGAGGGCACTGCGAATTGTTGTTGAAATGTAGAAAACGCATTATCATGTCGAACCGTGTCCTGGACATGACACCAGAAACTATGGGCATGTGGTGGATGGGGCGGGTGGACCAGTAGGAATGCGTTTAGTTTTTCTTTGAAAGCCCCATATTAAAAGCAAGGCCCAAAAACATTTTGAATTTATCTAGTGTGAGATGGCGCCAAGTAAACATACGGGCGTAGGACAAATTATGGTTGGCAGCAATAAATTGCTCTGCATTGAGAATTGTTTGGTCCACCATGTACTGCAACAAATCTTCTGGGAAAAACAAATAAAAATAGTCCAATTTGGAAAAATTCGACATGTTGAGCTGCACACCTGGCTGTGCGGTGAAAGGGGGGATTGTAGCGGATGCTGAGTTGGCAGGCAACCATAAAGGGTTTGCCAGGGCATCAGGAAGGTAGGCCTGGGCCCGGATTCTTTGGGCTAAATGAGTAATTCCAGTACTGGTATTGGGCTCCTCTTCCTGGGGTCTAGCGCTGCTGGTGGTAGGCAGGCCTTCTGATCTAGGTCCTGATCTCCTTACTCTTTTAGGAGGGGCGGTTTCCTCCGCTGACTCGGATCCACTACCCTCCACTGGCTGGTATTCCGAACCAGAATCGGATAATGAGAGCTCCCCGCTGCTCTCATCATCCGACATGGTGAGGATGTTCTATGCCTCCTCAGGTGTGTACATTCTTTGAGACATGATGGCGGTACTGGTGGTGCTACTGACAGCTTACTAATGGCGGGCCTGTGTGAGGGTAATGACAGGTTACTGATGGCCTGTGTGACAGTACTTATGGTGGGACTGTGTGGCGGTAGTGATGTCGGTACTGATAGCGGTACCGATGGCGGCCTGTGTGACAGATGGGTTGTGACAGAGGGGCTGTCAGATCCAGATGGTACTGATGGGGGTACCGTTGGTGGCCTGTGTGAGAGATGGGCTGTCAGATCCAGTTGGTACCAATGGCGGTACCGATAGCGGTACTGATGGCAGTGCTGATGGCGATACCGTTGGTGCCCTGTTTGACAGATGGACTGTGACAGATGGGCTGTCAGATCCAGATGGTACCAATGGCGGTACTGATGGCAGTACTGATGTCGGTACCATTGGTGGCCTGTGTGACAGATGGACTGTGACAGATCCAGATGGTACCGATGGCGGTACTGATGGTGGTACTGATGGCGGTACCGATGGCAGTACCGATGGCGGTACTAATGGCGGTACCATTGGTGGTGTGTGTGACAGATGGACTTTGACAGATGGGCTGTCAGATCCAGATGGTACTGATGGCGGTACTGATGGCAGTGTGACATGTTCTCTTTATTGGGGGGGGGGGTCGTGTTGTGCAGACTGTAAAATATAAGGAAAAAAGTGTTCCACTCACAGATCTCAGCTCTCTCCTCACACAATCGGTGTGTGTGTGAGAGAGAGGAGAGATCCCTGGAAACCGCCACATTGTTTATACTTGTGACCGACTGTGATTGGACACAGCCGATCACATGGGTAAACAACCAATTTCATTGGCTGTTTACCCTGATTGAGGATGGGCTATGTCCGAGGGACACGCGCCATCCCTGATCGGTGCGCTGTGTGCCCCCGGCGGCGCTTTTTATGCGCACCTCTGGCTTGTTTTGCCATGTGATTGGCTGTTATTGGACACAGCCGATCACGTGGGTAAACAACCAATTTCATTGGCTGTTTACCCTGATCGGGTATGCGCTGTGTCCGGGGGCGCGCAATAATGGAGAATTCTGGCAGACGTCATATGACGTCCGGTCAGGATTCTGAAACCACTTTGCCGACGTCAATCTGCAATGGGCAGGCGGAAAGTGGTTAACACATCAAAAAAACTGTATAGTACCGCCCGTGGGGTGGTCCCTCTAGGTACAACCCCTCTCCCTGCACCATGCAGCTCAGTTCGTCAAAACGCAGTACAAACATAAAAAGGAGGGGTGGGTGCTGTGTCCGTCCATGAACTCAGAGAAATGGATTTTACGGCGAGTACAAAAATCCTATTTTCTCTTTCGTTCATGGACAAACAAAGCACTCTCTTGATAAAGTGGGACGTCCCAAAGCAGTGTAAAAAAACAAGGGGTGGGAACAGCATTAAAACAAAACTTAAAAACCAGAGATCCTCAACGGAGGAGTTGCAACCTTTAAACAGCCGCCTGCAAAACCTTGCGGCCGAAGGAAGCATCTGAAGATGCATTTACATTAACCTTTTGTGAAAGTGTGAATGGATGACCAAGTCGCCGCCTTACACACCTGTGAAACGGACGCTTGGTGTCACCTATTGCCCTGGTCGAATTCGCCGTGACAGGGAAGGAGGGCGCGCGTTCCTTTAGGACATAAGCCTGGATCACGATCTACCTGATCCACCTAGAAATGGTGGACGACGAGACCGCCAGGCCCTTCTTAGGACCAGCTACCAAAACAAACAGTGAGTCAGACCTTCGGAATGGAGCAGTAGCCGACAGGTACACCCACAGAGCCCGAACAACATCCAAGGAGTGCAACGTAGTCTCCTTTGGATATGACGGACGAGGACACAAGGATGGAAGTACAATGTCCTCATTGAGATGAAAGGCCGAAACGACCTTAGGAAGAAAGGAAGGCTGCGGACGCAGCACTACCTTACCCTTGTGAAAAAAAACAGAAATGGAGCCTTGCAGGACAAGGCCGCCAGCTCAGAAACACGTCTAACAGATGTAATAGCCACCAAGAAGACCACCTTCTGAGACAATGGCAGCAAGGGAATCTCCCTAATGTTCTCAAACGGAGGCTTCTGAAGCGCCGAGAGGACAAGGTTCAGGTCCCACGGAGGAAGGGGAGGACGGACCGGAGGAGCCACACGCTGAACCCCCTGCACAAACGTACTCACTAGAGAATGAGCCGCCAAGGGTCTCTGAAAAAAGACAGCCAAGGCAGAAATCTGCCCTTTAACTGTACTCAAAGCAAGCCTTTGGTCCACCCCACGCTGTAAGAACAGCAGGACCCTGGAAAACCAAATAGGTACGTGGACACCATCCCATCTCTTCACACAGAGATGTAAGCCTTCCATGTGCAATGGTAAATCTTCCTGGAAGCCGATTTCCACGCCCTCAACATGGTAGAAATCACCGAATCCGACGGGCCTCGGTCTTTAACACCTGGCTTTCAACAGCCAGGCCGTTAAAAGCGACCATAAAGCAGGATTAAGGATGGGACCTTGCGACAGAAGGTCCTCTCGCAGCGGTAGATGCCAGGGAACATTTACCACCAGATGCACTAGGTCGGGGTACCAGGGACGTTGAGGCCAATCCGGACCCGCTAGGATCATTGGGATCCCTTCGAACTCCACCCTGCAAAGCAGATGTGGAAGAAGTTTTAGAGGAGGGAAGGCACAAAGCAGCCGATACCGACTCCACGGTGCCACCAACGCGTCTGTCGCGTCTGCCCAGGGGTCCCTTGATCTGGCCACGAACCTCAATACCTTCCGATTGAGAGGAGACACCATGAGATCCACGTCCGGCGTGACCCATCTCTGGCAGATGAGGTGAAACACATCCGGGTGCAGAGACCATTCTCCCTGGTCCAGCATCTGACAACTTAGGCAGCGACCCTGGGCCGACTGGACCCCCCAGACACCCCCCAAGCCGGTAAGACTGGTGTCCGTCATGATCACCATCCAGTGAAAGGGGAGGAATGATTTCCCGGACAGAAGAGCCGGTGATGTCAGCCACCACACCAGGGTGGACCTAACCCGGTGGCTCACCCCGATTTCATGATCCAGGGACGAAGTACTCTTGTCCCATCTGAGCAGAATCTCCTTCTGCAGCACTCGGGTGTGAGATTGAGCATACGGCACCGCCTCAAAGGAAGCTACCATGAGACCCAGGACCCGCATGCAAAAACTGAGTCTTTGGGATGTCAGCCGCTGCACCGCCGTCCGAAGAAACTGTAGTTTGTCCACTGGGAGAAACACCCTCGCCACCGAGGAGTCCAGAATCAACCACAGGTATTGCAATCGTTGAGTCGGGACCAAGACCGACTTCTGGGTGTTCAACACCCAACCAATTTCTTGAGGGTCTGACAGGCTATAGACACACCCTCCTCTAATTCTGAGCTTGAAGTGGCCCTCAGAAGCAGGTCGTCCAAGTAGGCCACGATAACGATGCCACACTGTCACTGCAGGGCCAAGACCAGAGCCAACACGTTGGTAAACACCCTTGATGCCAAAGCCAAGCCGAAGGGGAGAACCACAAACTGATAGTGATCCTCCCCAATAAGGATGAGCCGAACACCCCCCTGTTCGGTTCGCATCAGAACTTGCGAACACACCAAATGTTCATGTGAACTTTAGAACCCCGTTAAAGTCTATGGGACTCGAACATTTGAAATCTAAAGTGTTAATTTTAAAGGCTAATATGCAAGTTATTGTCCTAAAAAGTGTTTGGGGACCTGGGTCCTGTCCCAGGAAACATGTATCAATGCCAATAAAGTTTTAAAAACGTCTGTTTTTTCAGGAGCAGTGAATTTAATAATGCTAAAAGTGAAACAATAAAAGTGTAATATTACTTTAAATTTCGTACCTAGGGGGGGTGTAAAGTCAGCATGTGAAAAAGCGCATGTTTCCCGTACATAGAACTGTCCCTGCATAAAGTGTAATTTCTGAAAGAAAAAAAGGCATTTAAAACCGGCTTTGCGGCTGTAATGAATTGTCGGCTCTGGCAATTCAGAGATGATTCATTCATAAAAAAAAAAACGTGGGGGTCCCCCCAAATTCCATTAACAGGCCCTTCAGGTCTGATATGGATATTAAGGGGAACCCCGCTGTCAATTTTAAAAAAATGACGTGGGGTTCCCCCCAAATATCCATACCAGACCCTTCAGGTCTGGTGTGGATTTTAAGGGGAACTCCACCCAAAATTTAAAAAAAAAATGGCGTGGAGTTCCCCCAAAAATCTACACCAGACCCTTATCCAAGCACGTTAACCTGGCCGGCCACAGAAAAGAAGGGGGGACAGAGTGCAGCCCCCCCTCTCCTGAACCGCACCAGGCCACATGCCCTCAACATGGGGAGGATGTCCCCATGTTGATGGGGACAAGGGCCTCATCCCCACAACCCTTGCCCGGTGGTTGTGGGGGTCTGCGGGCAGGGGGCTTATCAGAATCTGGAAGACCCCGTTAACAAAGGGGACCCCCAGATCCTGGCCCCCCTATGTGAAATGGTAATGGGGTACACTGTACCTCTACCATTTCACGAAGGAAGTGTAAATAGTTAAAAAAACACACAGACACCGTAGAAAAAATTACTTTATTAATAATAAAAAAAATAATCCAGCAGTGGTAATCCACTCTCGATGCAGCTCCCTGCTCCAACGTTGTCTTCTATCCAGTGACGGATGATCTCTCCAGCGACGGGTGATCAGCAGTCCGGTCCAGCGATGAGAAGATCCATCCATCCAGAGCGCAGCAGGCGAGCTCCTCTCTCCGCTGGACACAGCCCAGCGGAATGACGCGCTGGAGCTTTGACATTTCTTATATCAGACCTGAAGGGTTAATGAAATTTGGGGGACCCCCACGCTTTATTTTTTTATTTTTTATGAATGAATCATCTCTGAATTGCCAGAGCCGACAATTCATTAGAGCCGCAAAGCCGGTTTTAAATGCCTTTTTTTCTTTCAGAAATGACACTTTGTGCAGGGACAGTTCTATGTATGGGAAACATGCGCTTTTTCACATGCTGACTTTACACCCCCCCTAGGTATGAAATTTAAAGTAATATTACACTTTTATTGTTTCACTTTTAGCATTATTAAATTCACTGCTCCTGAAAAAACTGACGTTTTTAAAACTTTTTTTGCATTGATACATGTTTCCTGGGACAGGACCCAGGTCCCCAAACACTTTTTAGGACAATAACTTGCATATTAGCCTTTAAAATTAACACTTTAGATTTCTCCCATAGACTTTAACAGGGTGTTCCGCGGCTTTTCTAATTTTGCTGCGAACACCCCTAATTGTTCGTTGTTCGCCGAACAGGCAATGTTCGAGTCGAACATGAGTTCGTTTTGAACTCGAAGCTCATCACTACTCCCCAACCACAAATCACAGAAATCTCTGATATCTGGTGCAGATGGGGACATGCAAATAAGCGTCCTTGATGTCCAAGAAAGTCAGAAAGTCCCCCGGATGAAAAGCTGCGACCACAGAGCGAATTGACTCCACCCTGAATCTTTGCACTCTCACAAAGCAATTGAGGGCTTTGAGATCTAGGATAGGACGGACCCCGTCCTTCTTTGGCACTACAAAAAGTTTCGAGTAAAACCCCTGAAACCGTTCCTCTGCCGAAACAGGTATGATCATTCCACATGTCAGCAGGTCCTGAACTGCCCCGAACAGGGCTTCCAGATGCTCCGGCTGAAGCTGGAGGGAAAAAATATGCTTGGTGGACAAGAGAGAAACTCTATCTTGTACCCCGAGGAAACCACCTCGCAAACCCACCGGTCGGAGATCAGAGATGACCACCGAGTCGCGAATTCGCGAAGACGTCCCCCCACCCAAGATATGGGTGGGGGCAGGTCTTCACTTAGGTTTTACCACAAGTTTGTTGGGTTTTTCAAAACCAGGGTCGTTTCTGACCCTCAGCAGGCGCTTTGTCGGCCTGGGAGTGTTTACCCTTGCCTTGCCTCCTCTGTGGCTTCTGACTCTTTTTGGATTGCGGGAGCAGCTTGCTCTTACCTGTGGCATTCTTGATAATATCGTCAAGAGAAGCACCAAAAAGTCTGTCGCCCTTAAAGGACAAATCCATCAGGGCCTTCTTGGAAGATTGGTCCGCCAACCAACACTTTAGCCAGATCAAGTGGCGCAACACCACGGCATAGACCCAGGCCATAGCTGGGCACCATTGCAAGAAATTATCTATTAAGGACTTTCTTAGCACATATATATCTTTTTACTTGTTATATATTTTTTTCGTATACAATACATTTTTCTTGCTTTCTTGGAGCACATTCAATCTGTGGATTGTAATAGTAGTATTTTTTGGGGGGGGATTTATTTCACATTTTTTTGATGGATTGAGAAATCCATATGTTATAGTTTGGCACAGGGCACTGTATTGGTATTTATTGCACATTATTTGTTGATTGTTTGCACATTAATTAACAACCATAAACACATGTATATACTTTTTGTTTTTTGAGTAACAAGTTCACAGGATCAGTCGTGGTAAAATGTTTATATAAATATAAGTTAGCGTAATTCACTTCACAAATACACAGGGATAGCAAAGGAATAGTATCCAGGTCAGACTCGCAGACAAACTTGAGGCCCTGCACTAGCTTTTCGGTCAAGGCCACCTCATCCGCAGGCACCTGACGAGCCTTGAAACCCCTGGAGCAGTAGCTTAGCCCACTCAGTCAGAGTTTGAGACACCAGAGCCCCAGCCACCACTGGATGCACTGCCGAGCCCACCACCATGTATAGGTAGCGGGCGATTGCCTCAGCCTTCTTGTCTGCAGGATCCTTGAAAGCAGGGGCCCCTTCCACCAGAATCGTGGTTACTTTGTTAAGTCTGGACACCGGGGGTCCACTACCGAAGGAGACGTCCATTTATTCAGGAAACTCTACTCAAAGGGGTACTGGACCGCCAATTTTTTTGGGGCAGAGAAAACCTTCTGTGTTTTTTCCCAATGTTTGTATAAGAGCTTATCAAGATAAGAAACACAAAGAAACACCTTGGCCGTGTGGACCAGCTTGCGGAACCCAAAAGGGACCGACGCCTCAGCTGCTTCCGCAGAATCCTCCATCGGACCTGGAGTCATCCTCACTATCTGAACGGCCGCGGTCCGCACCCTCTGACGCATCAGAGTCTGGCCCAGGAGCTGTAGCCGGGCCTGATTCTGCATCATAATTGTCCCCAGCGGATGGAGAGGGAAGGGGACGTTTTTTTACCCCCAGAGTTCCCGCCTGATGCTGCCACCCTGGCAACAAAGGCTTCCAGGACCGTTGACATAGCATCCACTGACACAGCAGGTGCAGGGGCACCAGTTGCCAACTCAGATGTTTCTGGGGAAGACGTGCCCGCCTCCGACGCCATGCTGACCCACGTGTGTCACAGGGAGTAAGGCCAAGTACACTATTCACCCTCCTAGCTGCCGCAGAGAGCAAGGGATCCACCCCGAGGACTCGCCACCCGAAGAAAAAACAGTACCACACAGCCTGCCGTCTGTCTCCCGCTAGAGAAGCTCCTCAGCGTCGCAGCGCGGGCACACTGTCCCCCTGTGATGCGTGTCTGCCGTTCGCACCACAAAACCACGCACTAGAGGCCAAAACCACCACCAAAACGGCCGCCGAGTGGTCACACTATGGAAAAAGGCGCACGGCCACAAGAAAATGGCCGCAGAGAAGCACAAAGCAGTGCCAGGCACCGCCAAAATGGCCGATGGCCGCATGTAAAAAAAAATAGGAACCACACAGTAGGCCGAACACACACACACGCGGACACCACCAAGGGGCTCCCCCACAAGGAACAGCCAAATTACCCCCCAGGAGACGGACAGAGCAGCCCCACGATCGGATTAAGCCCCCCCAGGCGGAAACCCAGTCACACAGCTATTCTGGCCCCAGTATAGGGAGAAGGGAGGGAGAAGGAGTGGCGAGAAGGAAGGTGGAAACCCCTCTAAAACAGCCACTCCAGGATGTCCAGCCATGTCCCCCCCACCGAAGCAGGGAATTACTACTTACCCTTCCTGCGCAGATGTGCTGGAAGCATCCCTGACAGCTCATCTTCCGTATGATGACGGAAGTGACTGTCAGCCAGGCACACTGTGACTCGAGCATAGAGCCCGGTCATATGTGTACCTCAGAGCACGCCGCTCACTGGCCACCCCTGGAGGCACAGGGCATGTCGTGGACAGCCCAGCGCGTAGCTAACGGCTGGCACACGCTCGATGGCCGACACTGGGGAGACTACAAGGATCTAGGATCCAGCCTGTCACCCAGTCGGCAGTTGCTAGTAGATCACAGGAACAAAAAAATTAGAAAAAACTCCAGAACCCATGGGCCTGAAGGGAGCCATGTCCAACTCCTACACTAGGCAGAAAAAAAACTAAGGTGCAGGGAGAGGGGTTGTACCTAGAGGGACCGCCCCCGGGGCGGTACTGTACAGTTTTTTTTATGTATTTAAACATTAACCTGTTTTCTGCCTAGTCCTCTCCTGGT
This sequence comes from Rana temporaria, assembly GCF_905171775.1. NCBI lineage: Eukaryota > Metazoa > Chordata > Amphibia > Anura > Ranidae > Rana > Rana temporaria. Next base: position 189,910,513 of record NC_053492.1, read on the forward strand.
TGAAGACTGAATACACACTTTGTCAAGATAGTGCTGTGTCCGTCCATGAACGAAAGAGAAAATGTATTTATGGGTTGATAAGTGGGAAAAGGATGAACCAGGGAAGATAATGTATAAGCAGATAAAAAGCTACCTTCACACATCATGTGAGGAGGGTAAACTTTCTTCAACTATTTAACCAGATGCTTTGTGACGATTCCTTTTTTCTCCTTTTGGGGTTGATTGTATCACTGCGGCTTGCGTTGTCCTCACTGAGCCATCAGGAATCCCGGAATCCCGCTAATGTGCAAACGTTATGAGGACTGCTGGGCTCTGTGGTGCCATAATTTCACAGGCAGTGACATAATTTCCAGCCGGCCACTTCCGGTTTCGGTTTTACATTGTTTTTAATGTTTTAACACGAGTGGATCACCTGAAATGTGGGATTTTATACAATAAACAGCGGCTCTGATAGGCTTTCCGATTACAGCCCTCAGGCTGTAATCGGCTTCCAAATAGTTAGCCAGGGGGCGCACGGGGGGTGCGTTCCCTGGCTAACACTGACAGGCGTCTGAGCCAATCAGGTTTACCGGTAACCTGATTGGCTGAAGCATAATCGAGGGCAGGAGAAGACATCGAGGGACCGTGGAAGGAGGATGGCTGACCCCAGAAAGGGAAGTTCCGGGCGGGGGGGGCAATCTGACTGGCAGCATTTTACAGGGCACAGTGGCGACAATTGATGTGGGCACAGTGGCTACAATTGATGTGGGCACAGTGGGAACAATTGATGTGAGCACAGTGGGGGCAATTGTTGTGGGCACAGTGGGGGCAATTGATGTGGGCACAGTAGTTACAATTGATGTAGGCACAGTGGGGACAATTGATGTGGGCACAGTGGGGACAATTGATGTGGGCACAGTGGTTACAATTGATGTAGGCACAGTGGGTAAAATTGATGTAGGCACAGTGGGGACAATTGATGCGGGCACAGTGGCGACAATTGATGCGGGCACAGTGGCGACAATTGATGTGAGCAGAGTGGGGGCAATTGTTGTGGGCACAGTGGCTACAATTGATGTGGGCACAGTGGTGACAATTGATGTGGGCACAGTGGTGACAATTGATGTGGGCACAGTGGTAACAATTGATGGCATGTAGTGCATACAGGGGGCGCTAAAGTCAATAATAAAAATGCTTAAAAATTAGGTGGGTAAAAATATATAAGATGGTCCTTCTGAACCAACAGTGAACAGAAATTATAAAAGTACCACTAGTGCAACAGTGATAGCAAATGGTGACAAAAACTACATAAATGAATGTGATAAATAAATACATAAATAAATGAATAAATAAATTAATAAATAAAAGTCCATTCATGAGTTTCCGTGTTGGAGAGTACTAGAACTCAATATTGCAGTGCTGTAAATTCGATACAAGAGATGTCCACCTCCACCAAGATCAGAATTATCCCCAAAAAGGTGCACAAATAGATGGCTCCTAACCACAAGGTGTTGACCTCTTTAATTAAAAAAAGGTCAAGTAAAGCATTGGTCACAGAACCAGTATTCCAGGATTTAACTGCGCGGCTCTACGTTCCCTTAGTCCAAACAATCTCATAGTATCAAACAAAGAGAAAGGGAAACCACCATAGTGAAGTACTATTTATTAAAAATTCCATAAAATATTGCATCGCCAAATGGCCTCTTACTTTTGGTGGTGCCTTGGACCTGGCACTGAGGCTAGTCAGCGTTGCGGAGAGTGTATGGAGAGGGTTCCTCGCTGGGGAAGCTGGTGTGCGTTCCGATCCGGAGAACCAGCGGGACCGGAAGTGCGTAATTGTACGTAACCAGGCGCCTCGACGTATGTTTCGTGTTGCCACGTCGTCAGGAAGCAACACGAAACGTACGTCGAGGCGCCTGGTTACGTACAATTACGCACTTCCGGTCACGCTGGTTCTCCAGATAGGAACGCATGCCAGCCTTCCTAGCGAGGAACCCTCTCCCTACACTCTCCGCAACGCTGACTAGCCTCAGTGCCAGGTCCAAGGCACCACCAGAAGTAAGAGGCCATTTGGCGATGCAATATTTCATGGAATTTTTAATAAATAGTACTTCACTATGGTGGTTTCCCTTTCTCTTTGTTTGATACTGTGAGATTGTTTGGACTAAGGGAACGTAGAGCCGCGCAGTTGAATCCTGGAATACTGGTTCTGTGACCAATGCTTTACTTGACCTCTTTTTAATTAAAAAGGTCAACACCTTGTGGTAAGGAGCCATCTATTTGTGCACCTTTTGGGGATAATTCTGATCTTGGTGGAGGTGGACATCTCTTGTATCGAATTTACAGCACTGCAATATTGAGTTCTAGTACCCTCCAACACGGAAACTCATGAATGGACTTTTATTTATTCATTTATTTATTTATGTATTTATTTATCACAATAATTTATGTAGTTTTTTTGTCACCATTTGCTAATACTGTTGCACTAGTGGTACTTTTATCATTTCTGTTCACTGTTGGTTCAGAAGGACCATCTTATATATTTTTACCCACCTAATTATTAAGCATTTTTATTATTGACTTTAGCGCCCCCTGTATGCACTACTTGATTACAATTTTGATTTTGATTTAGGTCTTAATTTTTGGGGAGCAGCTCACTATTATTTGTTATACGAACACATTCATATTATCTATTTTTCATTATTGGCGCGAGATATCACATTTTTCAATTGATGGCATGGCACAGTGGCTGCGTTTGGCATGGCACAGTGGTGACAATTGATGGGCACAGTGGTGACAATTGATGGGCACAGTGGCTACGTTTGATGGCATGGCACAGTGGCAACAGTTGATGGCACAGTGGCGACAATTGATGGCACAGTGGCGACAATTGATGGCATGGCACAGTGGCTGCATTTGATGGGCACAGTGGTTGCCTTTGATGGGCACAGTGGCTGCCTTTGATGGGCACAGTGAAGCTGCAATTGTCTTTTTTTTTTCGTTTGTTTGCGCCCCCCTCAAAAATTTTGAGCACCAACTGCCACTGACAATCAATATACAGAATTACGATATATAGCTTCTTTTGTCATTTGTACCCATCCCTGGAGGGTCGTTGAGGACAACACCTTTTGTAGCTGGAGTTACAGCCTGTGGGACCACAGAGCCCAGCAGTCCTCATAACGTTTGCAGATTTCTCAACGGGATTCTGGGATTTCTGATGGATTAGTGAGGACAACACAAGCCTCAGTGATACAGCCAGTGGGACTACTAAGCCCAGCCACCCTGTCAAACTGCATCCAACTTCTGTTATGGGAGTCCAGGATCTCTGGTGAGTGAGAGGGCACACAGAGGGGAACACAAATTGTGCACTGATGTTTGTCTTGGCACTTGGCACTGAACATCCAATTATTTTGAAGTTGCATTGGAAAAACCTACCGGGATTCACATGAACTTTATATATTTATTTATTTGTTCACTGGAATTTATGTATTGTTATATTTGATATGGATTTATTTGGTGATATATTAGTAAAGTATATGGTAGAACTCTTATCCTGTTCACTGAACTGGAGTTTGTCGTGGAAGAATTCCCTTGGGCTTTGTACGCAAATCCACACCGCGCCAAAATGTGCACTTCCAGCGTCTCAATGCACCCAAAGCACCAAACAATTCCTTTGTGCTTAAAAGCACATTTGTAACAAGCTCTTTGTACAAGGAATGTGAAGTCACTTCATGGCACCAGGAAGAGTCAGAAATCAATGCTGCTTCTAGCTGGAATCTTAAGCTTCTGCTCTGAGCACAGGAAACTCAAAATCTTTTATTCATTGGAAACAAAAGAATAACAAAGCATGAAGTGATGGCCCCAACAGCCAATCACTTCCCTCAATACAAAATCACATGACAGGAAATGACAAACAAAAAAGGGGAGGGCACTCAAAGAAAGGCAGGGGAAAGGAAGTGCACACACCCCATCTTGGCCAGCATGGATCCCATTCAGACATTGTTCAAAGTAAAACAATATCTGAATAAAGATCATTCTACGTGTTCATATAGGCTTCAGACAATCAGCGGGGACATTGCTACTGCTGTTGTCAATATACGGTACAAGTACACCAACAAGGCAGATATCAATGTCCTCACACACAGATATGTATCCATAAGGGATAACGAAGTCCGCAAGAGAGATATAATAGGTTTCTCTCGTTATGCGGACTTCGCTTCTCTAATGTGTATAGTCATTGGAAAGCAAGCAGTCCAGCGCAACAATGGGTGTACATGGAGAAACAATGATGATTAACTTTCTTTGTTGGGAAAACTGGCTGATCCACATTGGCCTGCTTCTGTAACCTTGTTGTAACAGATTAGCAATGAACCTGATCAGCTAATTGTGGTTCTACCACCATATTGTTTCTCCTACCCTGTTGATGCACAGGACTGTGATGTATAGGTGGATCCCACCTGCTGATTGATATAACAGCTACATTAAGCTGACCAGATTTTTAAAATGAAATTCCGGGGACATATTTTTTCTTTACTAGTAATGGCAACAATCAGCGACTCTCTGCCCGTCGCCGCCCGCCTCTCAAGTCTTACTCTTCGGGCCCCCGGCTACTACTGGATGGGGAGCGGAGGAAGATCACTCCGCCAGGGAAGGCAAGGAGATAGGCAGGTAGCTGGCCAGGATTTGAGCCAAGGCAGAAGAACATGCGAGCGAAGCTGAATGGGCATGCGCCCGAAACTAAAGAAATATTCCCTCCGCTCCGACCAGCACATGATCATCAGAAAGGGGCACAGATAATGGGAAAAAATACACCCCCCTATGCTAGTAGGCACGACAGAGCGGGGGGGGGGTGTAATTCTAATTTTAATTCTGCACTGACTGTCTTTGAAATTGCCCCTGCCCCCTATTAAATCCAATCTGGGGACAAAACCAGGGACAAACTTGGTCCAGGGACAGTGTCCTCAATCAGGGGACTGTCCCCTGAAACTGGGGATGTCTGATCACCTTAAGCTACATGGTCAGTCCCTGCCTAGCCTGACAATCAACCTCGCCATTTATATTATGCTCAGGACAACTCCTATTGTCTATGCACTGGGGTCGTTTCATAGCTTAAGTCTTTAGTCTGTGCTAGTTTCAGGCATCCTTGATTCCTTTTTCTCTGGCTACCAACTTCAGCTTATATTTTGACTACACTTATTCTGTATTCACTCTGTTCTTTTGCCTGTCCCTGTTTATCAATTTGTCTCTTGTCTTTGAACGAGGATTTGGTTCTACCCTACTCAGCAGCCATATGCACAGGTGTGCCTGAGGGATGCAATCTGGTGTACCCACCAGGGGTACTCTGGTGAAGATCTTACAACATGTATTTTGACTTTGGCCCTTTTTATGGCTCATGCTCTCTTCAAATATAAATATGCAGATAACACAGAGGGTCTATGATCCAGTTTGTCCCTGACATTTTTTTACATTTCTCCCATCAGGTGCATTGTTTTCTTCATATTGAGTATCCCTGTCTCTTTTTCAACAACTGAAACAATGACATGGGGTCTGCTTTCTGTGAACCTATAATACGTAATATACTGTACATATGACAATCTTCAGTCAATTTTAGACACTTTTTATCCACCAGGATTTGCAATCGCAAGTATAAGCCAGAACCTAAACAATAACCCACCTGCAAGTTTGATTGATCACTAGAATTCAGTTGTTTGCACAGTACAAACTGGGCAACAAATAGAAAGCTTGGATACAGTTTACTCAAAAATCTAATTGAAGCGGAATTGAAAATGGAAAAAAGGACATCAATTTTTAAAAGCAATCAGATTGTTTTGCCATGTTTCATTGGGACAAAGTCAATACCATTACTCTTTACTGTCAACAATACCCACAATGTTATGTCTTTGTTTTTCAATTTCTACAAAGAATTCAATCACTCCATCAAATTGTCACATGTCATGGCCAGCTTTATATTGTGATAAACATAAACAATTAAAAAACATTTTCAGAGAATACAATACTCTATAGCTATCCACTGTAGTGGATCCTTTCAACCCCATCAATTACAAGACAAACCCTAATGAAGTCTATGGGAGGGGTCAAACCTTGAAAAGCAGTTTTACCCATTTTCAAGACTAATAGGCAAGGGATTGTCACACAAAGAACTGGAGGGGGGGGGGGCTGTGTACTGGGGGACATGTACCTATGTACAGTGAGGAGAGGTTGGGTCCACATAAAAAATGTTACATGCTTGGGAGAAGTTTTATGCAATTTTGTAGAACAGTATGATTCTCAGTGTCAGCAACACAGCAATTTGGCATCACTTGCCACACCCAGCCTGAAAAGAGAATGTTAGTGTAAAAGTAGAAAAAATATATAAATACAGTGTGGTACCCTGCTAGGGTCTAAGGTGAGGTTATAACACAGGATTCTCAGCCACACAGGTTGAGGGGCTTCAGAGAGGTTGTGCAATGTAAAGCAAACTGGCTTTTAATTTTCCTAATTTTTTCGAAAAGTCTATTTTGGAACCTAGAGACTGGAGATTTCAAAGTGATCTGGGAGGGAGGAAATCTCCAATCTTGGGTCCAGGTTGTATGAGTAGCAAGCACACTGATTACACAGGTGTGTGCAGGGTTTTTAGTAGTGAACCTATGGTTCTGGGCTCCACCCCGGCAGACAGAGGAGGTCTCTGCCCAGGAGTACAGATTGAAGCCAGAGCAGCAAGGGGCTGCCAAATTTTTGGATCAAGGTGCTGAGTGGTGCTCTGTAATGGTCTGTGGGGCCAGAGTAAAGGCCAAAAGGCTGAAAGTGAATTTTTTTTGTACCCATTGTGAGTGAAACTCATGTTATGTATTTTTTTTGTGAACTTTCTTTTTAATAAAATTGCCCAAAAAAAACTTAAACAGAAGAAGAAAGCAAGTGGCTGAGTCCTTAAAGGAACACTAAAAGTTTGTTTTTTATTATATCAATTGATTGCTGTAAGCTAGAGAATTTAAATATCACTTACCTCGTTTTTCCTTTTGAACTCCAAAATACAGTAATCCAGGTTTGAAAATGCCATTTCCTGTCTCTCCTCTTCTTGCTTTCCACCAGCATCTGAGCTGTTTTTCATGGTGGAAAGCAGAATGTGCTCACCCCCTCCCTATGTCTACAGCCCTGCGTGAAGATGCTCTCTTATCCCTCACAGGCATGGAGGCTAAGCCTAATGGGAACTGGAAGTCAGTGAGAATTATGATTTAGGAGTGACAGAGGTGTATAAAACAGCTCCATTTCAACAGGTATCAAACTAGTTATAATGCAAAACATTACTTTTTACTTTATCAGCTACTGTCAGACTTTAATTTAAGAGGAAAATATTTTTGTCTTTACAACCCCTTTAAAGCTCTACCTTTGATGTTAGTTCTCACAATATATACAGTATATACACACAGTATATATCAAATAGGATATACAGGGGGCACATTTGCAGCTAGGGCTCTTTCTCGAAGTGGGGTTATTTCTATAAATGGGAGCACTTCTGACTCTGCACTCATCATCTGAATGTCTCATCTGAAAATTTCTTCTGTCCCTCCACAGGTATGTTTTGCTGAAACAACTACACCCAAAAACTGAAATACTGCTATCTGCTTTTGCTCATGTCTGTTTAATAATGCTGGTTAGGGATGAGCTTTATGTTTGGGTCGAACATGAGTTCGTCTCGAACATTGGCTATTCGTCCGTTCGCAGAATAGCGAACAATTTGGTGTGTTCGCGGGCAAATTCGAAAGCCGCAGAACACCCTTTAAAAGTCTATGGGAGAAAACAAAAGTGCTATTTTTTAACGGTTAATATGCAAGTTTTTAGCATAAAAGAGGGAAAAAAGCAGTGCCCTCTAAGCGTAGTAATCTCGTTATTTATTAAAAAAGGTCATTCATATAAAGGTGTCACTCACAAAGGAATTAAAAACAAGGGCTTATCTGTAGGTTTTGTCATCCGCTCGACATACGGAATGTAGGTGCTCTGTTGGTCCAGATGATCGTGGACAGGCGTCGCTGTATGTCCCAACCTCTGTCAGCCACGGTAAGAGATCGGATACCTCCGGTGCTGAGAAGAAGGGGATATCGTTCCGTGGAGCACAGTGGTGGAACGTCACTTCCGGGTATGGGTCGAAGCATGCGTGCTTCTTCATCAGGCTCTATAGGGGCCATCTTTGGCCAGGGAATATATGACCAGCGAAAAGTAACCTATTTGGTATGAAAATTCAAGACATTAGATGCCAAAAATGAACATACCAGGCCCTTATCCGAGCACGCAACCTGGCAGGCCACAGGAAAAGAGGGGGGACGAGAGAGTGCCCCCCTCCTGAACCGTACCAGACCACATGCCCTCAACATGGGGAGGATGTCCCCATGTTGATGGGGACAAGTGCCTCAACCCCACAACCCTTGCCCGGTGGTTGTGGGGGTCTGTGGGCAGGGGGCTTATCGGAATCTGGAAGCCCCCTTTAACAAAGGGCACCCCCAGATTCTGGCCCCCCTATGTGAATTAGTAACGGGGTACATTGTACCCCTACCATTTCACCCAAAAAAGTGACAAAAAAGATTTAAAAAAACACACACACAGCTTGGGACAAGTCCTTTAATAAAAAATCCCCCCAAAAATTCCAGCACTGTAATCCTTCTGCGACCCGGACCCGCCATAACAAACGATACAGCCTCAGTTTTTTTTTACCTTTTTTGTCACTTTTTTGGGTGAAATGGTAGGGGTACAATGTACCCCGTTACCAATTCACATGGAGGGGCGGCATCTGGGGGTCCCCTTTGTTAAAGGGGGCTTCCAGATTCCAATAAACACCCAGCCCGCAGACCCCCACAACCACTGGGCAAGTGTTGTGGGGATGAGGCCCTTGTCCCCATCAACATGGGGACATCCTCCCCATGTTGAAGGCATGTGGCCTGGTACGGTTTAGGAGGGGGGGCGCTTTTGATTTTTCATGTTCGTGTCCCATAGACTTTAACGGTGTTCACGTGTTGGAACACATTTTTTGCCTGTTCACATGTTCTGTTGCGAACCGAACAGGGGGGGGGGTGTCCCTAATGCTGGTATGTTTTGCTGAAACAACTCCACCCAAAAACAGAAATGCTGCTATCTGCTTTTGCTTATGTCTGTTTAATAATGCTGGTACATTATTATTTGCGTAACCATCTGTAGACCTGTCCACAATGCAATGCTTTATTTCTCCCTTGTCTTACCCAAAATTATGGCCTGTTATCTCTAGTGCCCTCTTGTTGTTCTGTTTCGGAAGCGAGACATCCTTTATTACCTCCTGATTTAGTAATTGGAATGCACCTATCCCCATCCCTAGCAGTATAAATCTAAGCATCCTTTGGGGGAGGCATTTGCAGGGGGCTCATTTGCAGCAGGGGCGCTTTCTCCAAATGTGGGTATTTCTATAAGTGAGAGCACTTCTGACTCTGCACTTCAGTGAATGCACAAAGTACATGAAGACAAGAAAATACATTGGAAAACACCACACAGCTTTAGGTGACCTTGTTTACCCTTTCAACTCTTTCTCCTTGTAACTAGGGATGAGCTTTGTGTTCGATTCGAACATTGTATGTTTGCTCGTTCGTCGAATTACGAATGTTATGGGACATTCACGCCAAATTCGAGAAGCGTGTCACGGCCCATAATTCATTGCTGGCTGATGATTGACCAAGCATGCACTATGACCGGTATGCTTTGGCCAATCACAGCGCGCAAAAAACGGAGAGCCATAATTGTCCAAAGCCACGGTGGCTTTGACCAATTATGGCTCAGGGAGTTTGGTACACGCCCCACACTATATAAGGCCGCCTGAAAGTCGGCCTTGTGTAGTGTGTTGCGGTGGTTAACCACTTGACCACCAGGCACGAAAACCCCCTTAATCACCAGACCAATTTTCAGCTTTCGGTGCTCTCACATTTTGAATGACAATAACTCAGTCATACAACACTGTAACCAAATAACATTTTTGTCCTTTTTTCCCACAATTAGAGCTTTCTTTTGGTGGTATTTGATCACCTCTGCGGTTTTTATTTTTTTCGCTATAAATGAAAAAATTTGTAAAAAAATGAATTTTTCTTCATTTCTATTATAAAATTTTGCAAAAAGTTATTTTTCCTCATAAATTTGGCCTAAAATGTATACTGCTACATATCTTTGGTAAAAAAAATAAGGTTATTATTTAGTCTGGGTGAAAGTTATAGGGTCTACAAGCTATGGTACCAATTACTGAAAATTGATCAATTTGATCACACCTGAAGTACTGACGGCTTCTCTCGTTTCTTGAGACCCTAACATGCCAGAAAAGTACAAATACCCCCCAAATGACCCCTTTTTGGAAAGAAGACATTCCAAGGTATTTAGAAAGAGGCATTGTGAGTTTTTTGAAGTTGTCATTTTTCCCCACAATTCTTTGCAAAATCAAGATTTTTTTTTTCACTAAATGTTCATATTCGCAGGTTATTTCTCACACACAGCATATGCATACCACAAATTACACCCCAAAACACATTCTGCTATTCCTCCTGAGTATGGTGATACCACATGTGTGAGACTTTTACATAGCGTGGCCACATACAGAGGCCCAACATGCAGGGAGCACCATCAGGCGTTCTGGAACACCCAGACCAATTCTGACATTCCTCTCCTACATGGAAAAATAATTTATTTGCTAGTAAATTACATAGAACCTCAAAACATTATATATGCTTTTTTGACAAAAACCCTAGAGAATACAATGGCGGTCGTTGCAACTTTTTATCGCGCGCATTATTTTCGCAGCAATTTTTCAAATGCGTTTTTTTTGGAAATAAAACGGTTTTGTGCTTTAAAAAAAAAAAAACATTAAAGTTAGCCCAATGTTTTTGCATAATATGAAAGATGAAGTTACGCCGAGTCAATAGATACCCAACATGTCACCCTTAAAAATTGCACACGCTTGTGGAATGGCGCCAAACTTTGCTACTTAAAAATCCCCATAGGTGACGCTTTAAATATTTTTACTGGTTACATCTTTTTAGTTGGAGAAGAGGTCTAGGGCCAAAATTATTGCTCTCGCTCTAACGTTCGCATCAATATCTCACATGTGTGGTTTGAACACCGTTTTCATATGTGGGCGGGTGTTCTGTTCCCACATGAAGGCGAATGAAGGTATAACTGATAATAGCTGTGTGACTTCTTACCTTCGTATCCAAGCAGTGGGGCAGACAGGACCGGCAGATGTTCAGGTTAGATGGATCCAGACTCAGACATGAAGATGAAATCAGCGTGGGTTTATTCAATCCAGATAAGACAACAAACGGTGATACAATACTGTTCTGTAGTTGTGGTATCAATGTTGACTTGTTAGAATATGTCCTGAGGCTAGCTGCTGTGGCTGCAGAGCTGCTGCTGAGCTGCTGCTAACTACTGCTGACTTCTGCTGACTTCTGCGTGGTCAAAAACTGATGCCTTCTCTAGCCCAAAAATGTGGAGTGTCTAGTCACACAGCCATGAGGAGATACTGAAAATGGCTGCTCCCAGTGAAGAGACCTGCCCAGCAAGAGTCCACGCCTCCAATTTAGAAAAAACTTTACTAACAAGAACAGGGACGTGTGGCATGCAAATTCTGGCCAGCAGATGGCAGCAGTGAAAGAAATGCATGAAAACAAACATGTAGAAATAAAGATTAATAATGTAATGTACAAATAACTATAAGGAGAACAGCACACTCCCCGTCTGAAATTTACGTAAGGAGATTTCACTATGACGAATGTCCATAAAATATAATACAACCTGTAACAAAGAACATGTGAAATGCAATAAACATGACATAGTGGGTTGGCTGACCCATAGCGGGTAAAACTGTGAAGTTCGAGTTCAGTCCTTTTTCATCCTTCAGGAACGTTCTCGATGGGTAATATTAGAATGAGTTCGTTAATCGGCCTTGCAAAAGTTTTAAGCTCACCCTTCCTGAAGATCTTCAGCTCCACCTTTCGGACCTTGCCATCCTTGCTAGGAAGAACCTTTGTAATTAGTCCCATAGGCCAGGTGATCCTTTCGGTTTGTTGCTCCTTCATTAATACGAGGTCTCCTTCTTTCAAGTTTGGTTTTTGATGTTGCCATTTCCTCCTTCCTTGAAGAATATTGAGATACTCTTTACGCCATCTGTTCCAGAAGTAATCTGCCAGGTGTTGTACACGTTTCCAGTGTTTTTGGTAGATATTCCCATGGGTAAATTCTCCACTAGGCGTGAGCATATTGTCCGTTTTTTGGGTAAGTAGAATAGCCGGAGACAGTATGGCTGGTGTTTCAGGATCCATAGATACTGGCACAAGGGGTCTTGAATTGATGATAGCTGAAACTTCAGCGAGAAGAGTGACGAGAGTCTCGTGCGTAAGTCTTGAAGAGTTTACATCCATCAACATAGAATTTAAGATGTTGCGTGAGATCCCGATCATTCTCTCGCAGGAACCCCCCATGTGGGAACTATGAGGAGGATTAAAAATCCAGGTGCAACCTTTCTCCGCCAACTGATCTTGGATAGGCTTAGTGTCGATGTTCAGTTCTCTACAGGCGCCGATGAAGTTACTTCCCTGGTCTGACCTCAACTGTTTCACTGGTCCTCTGATGGCGAAGAACCGTCTTAAGGCATTAATGAGGCTGGATGTGTCCATAGATTCTATCACCTCTATATGAACGGCTCGCACACTCATGCAAGTAAATAGCACGGCCCAACGTTTACTGTTTGCGTGACCACCACGGGTTCTACGTGCGGACACCATCCATGGTCCAAAGACGTCTAGGCCAGTGTAGGTGAAGGGCGGCTCTGTGCATAGTCTATCCGCGGGCAAGTCGGCCATTTGTTGGTGTAGCTGTTTTCCTCTGGCTTTACGACAGTGCACACAGTCATGCAGTAGTTGGGCTACACGTTTCTTCATACCTATAATCCAAAGACCCGCAGACCTTAACTTGCCCTCAGTGATTTGTCTGCCCTGGTGTTCAGTCTTTTTGTGGTAATGTCGGATCAGCAACGTGGTGATATGATGTTTGCTGGGAATAATGACAGGATTTTGCTCCGCAACTCCTAGGTGGGCTTGATTCAAACGACCACCAACTCTGAGCAGGCCAAAAGTGTCCATAATTGGATTTAAGTTAGCAAGAGGTCTTTTTATAGGAATCTGCTGTCTGTTGTTCAAGCACTTCCATTCTACGTTAAATTCCTGCTGCTGGACATGACGTATTATGAGAGACTCGCTATGAGAAATGTCCTCAGCAGAGAATGGTTTATGACAGATGTGCCAACCGTGACAATCTTTATCTTCTTGAGTGTTGTGATAACATCTGGCGATGTGCACTAACCTTGCAATGGTTCTGACGAGTCTCATCCAACTGGAGAAATGTTCAAAACGATGACAGTCAAGCCTGGAGGTCTGCTTTGTTTCAGTGACTAATGTGCTAACTTCGGCGCGGATTTCTGGATCATTATCCGGATCCTGGATGCTGTAAACTTCCTGTTCACATTTGTCTGCCCGTCCTAGCAGAAACTCTGGGCCTGTAAGCCAAGTAGATTTAGCAAAGGAACCCACAGACGTAGGCCTGGTTGCGTGGTCCGCTGGATTAAGTTCGAATGGTACAACGATGTGTTCTCTCGTCTCAGGCTTGCTGTCCATGGTGCGCTGAAGAGAGTTTGATCTGGATAGCGCTTGCTCCTGATTGTCCGGGAGACTTACCCTGGTGGTTCGGAAGGGTAATGGAGAAACACAGTGATTGGTTTCGTCTTTAAAGAACTCTCTGTCTTCTACTGATAAGGATACCTTATTGTCATCCTTGGTTGTGTTGAAGACTGATCTCCCCGAGTCGTCAGCAAAGAGGGGAGAAATGATGTCAGGTGGTTGTACGAGGTCTGGAGACTTCTCTTTCACTTCATAGTGATGAGGACACGGCTTAATACAAGTTGTACGTCCGTCTCCACGCACGTACGTTTTGAAAGAGTCGATTTCTGGTTGATCCAGGCATACATTTCCTATGACTACCCATCCCAGGTCCAGCCTCTGGGCAAATGGCGCGTAGTCAGGACCATTACACTGTTGGCGCACCTTGTGCACCCTTAGATTGTCTCTGCCAAGCAGGAGTAGAATCTCAGCATTGTTGTCCATAGGTGGGATAACGTTGGCTAGGTGCCTTAGGTGCGGTTGGTGAAACGCAGCTTCTGGGGTAGGAATCTCATCCCTATGGTTGGGTATTTGATCGCATTCAATCAGTGTTGGTAGGGGTATTTCTGTATTCCCACTGATGGGGGAAGCAATGAATCCTTGCGCCCTCCTGCCGCTAGTCTCAATGCGGCCTGAGCAGGTGTTTAAGATGTAGGGTTCTGATGGTCCCTTTATCCCGAAGGCTTCAAAGAATTTAGGTCCTGCCAGGGACCGGTTGCTTTGGTCATCGATGATGGCATACATTTTTACTGCCTTTTCTGGTAGTCCCTCTGGATAGACCTTGATTAGGCATATTCGGGCACAACATTTCTCACCCTGGCCCTCGCCACATACTTCCAAACATGAGCAGGAAACATCGGCGGCTGCGTTAGCGTGGTTCTGGGGCTCCCCGCCATGACTTGGAGCGGGACTGGTGGCGACGGCAGCTGGTGAGTCTCTGTGCAGTGGAACTGGGTGCATAGCCGAGGCATGTCTTTCACTATGACACTCCTCACACTTGATGATGGATTTACAGTCCTTAGCCATGTGCTCCAATGAAGCGCAGCATCTGAAACATACCCCAAGCTCGCTGAGGAACTTCTTGCGCTCCTGTATGGGTTTGGATCTAAACCCTCTGCATTTGTTCAGTGAGTGTGGTTTTTTATGAATGGGACATTCACGATTGAAGGACTTGTCTCCTGATGAGGTATTGTACTGTTTACCCGTGGGTACTGCATAAGATGGTAGGTTAGTCTTTCTAACACTCACGCTGCTCTTAAAGTCTCTGTGTTTATGCATGGCACTCTCATACCTTGGTGATGGTGTCGCTGGAGCTGTAGTGTTGAACTCCAGGAAATCGAGGCTGGGGTCATTCCTCATCTGGGACTGTTCTTCAATGAATCTGCAGAAATGAATAAATGGGGGAAAGGTGATGTCATGCACCCTTTTGTACCTTGAGACTGATGCCGCCCACTTTTCTTGCAGACTGTATGGTAATTTCACGACAATTGGGTTCACTCCATGGGCTGTATCCAGGTAGCATAGCCCGATTAGACGAGGGTCTCTTTTGGCAAGCTCTAGTTCCATGAGCAGGTCACTCAAATCCTGAAGCTTATGGACGTCCTTAAGATTGATCTTTGGAATGTTCTGCAATCTCTTAAATAGGGCCTTCTCTATAGCTTCTGCACTGCCAAAGGTACGTTCGAGTCTCTGCCAGGCGGCAGCGAGACCTGCTTCTGCTTGTCCCACATAGACAGTTCTGAGGCTCTTGATGCGATTTGTGGAGCTTGGACCCAGCCATGAGATCATGAGGTTGAGCTCCTTCTCTGCGTCTAGTTTGAGGTTGGCAATGGTGGCCTTGAAAGTTGCCTTCCAAGCTCTGTAGCTCTCTGCACGGTCATCAAATTTTGAGAGACTTGTGTTAATTAGCTCTCTGCTCGCCATAATCCTGGCCAACTCAGACATATCTGATTTCTCACTGCTTGTTGCCACGACAACCTGTGGTGCCGCCGGGGCGTGTAGGCTTTGCGGCGTGAAAGGGTGAGATGCATCCAGGTAGAATGATGCTGCTGCAGGATTGAGCTGTGATCTAGTCTCTGTAGATCGTGAGGACTGCTGCTTGAGCTGTTGAGGTAGGCCAGGAAACGCCTGATGGCCCTTTTTGTAGTTTCGTAATAACTGTCCTTGAGAAGGCACATCTGGGTGAACACCATCAGATTTCTCGGGTGCTGTAAGTGACACTGGCACTGTAGGTGGACATGACTTTGAGGTTTCGGCGTTGTCAGCTTGGATGGTACTGCATACTGGGGGTGATGCAGATAATTGTTTCAGCACATAGTCGCTGGTGCGGTAAGCTGAATCTTCTACCTCCTGTGGTAGCGAGCAGACTGGATCAAGACCTTGGCTTAATGCTTGCTCAAGTAGTCTTACTTTAGCTAATGCAACTTCCTCTTCCATCTCTGATTCAAGAATCTTTATTCGAGCCTCTGCTTCTGCTTCTGCCCTCTTGGCCTCTGCTTCTGCGTCTGCCCTCTTGGCCTCTGCTTCTGCCCTCTTGGCCTCTGCTTCTGCCCTCTTGGCCTCTGCCTCTGCGTCTGCCCTCTTGGCCTCTGCTTCTGCGTCTGCCCTCTTGGCCTCTGCTTCTGCTTTTGCCAGAGCTTCTTTTTCAGTGAAGGAACGTCTGGCTTTGGATTGCTCTGCGTTTATGCGGGCCTCTAGTAGTCTGTCGCTTAGGGTTGAGCTTCTTGAGCACGATGATCTGTATGACCGAGAGGAATGTTTGGATGAATTTGATCTGTGTGATCTAGTTTCTTGCAAATGGGAGATGCGGAGTTCCGCTTTATCTTTAGCAAGCAGCACCATGGCGTCTCTTTGTATGTCTATTGATTCTGCCTTGCTCAGTTCTGAAAGGGCTTCATCATTATTAACATTTTTTAGAAAGGTTATATACCTTGTGAACAGTCTCTTGTATCCTTCATGAGCTGTGTTCAGCCGCCTGATGCCAACTTGTAAGCTTGAGGTATCACCAGAGGATTTGAGTCCTGACATGAGGGAGGAAACTCGCTCCCATAGCTCTTCCAGGTTATCGCATAGCTCATCTTTTGTGGTTTGATAGTTTTCCCTGACCTTTATTGTCGGTTTGAGGGAGCGTCTTGGTCGCACGACTTGGTCTGCTGGAAGTGTGGGTTCTGCTTCCTGTACTTCTTGGTGATCAGTATCAGGCTGCATTAGCTCTGTTTCATCACTGGGGAACTGTGCAAGGTCCTTTTTGTCCATTTTGATTTAAGGTGCGCTGTCTCTTTAAGAAAATAAACTTTTGAATTGGGGGCTGAAAATTGCAGTGCGCCTTGGCTGGGGCACTCTGGCAAGGTTCCTCAGGTGTTTTAAGTGATTTGCGGGGGTTTAGGTTAGAGAGGGACCCCGTGTGCGTTAACAGTTCTGCTATGCGAGCAAAGGTTGATATGTGATATAGAAAACGGCTTGATGAGTTGTGGAGGCTTTCAGGCAACAGTAAAGATACTGTGGACATGCGGTGCTTGCCCTGAGACTTGAGGAACATGCACTGTAGCCGGGCAGATTCGCTGCAGATAGGCCTGTTGCAGGGCGATTCCTTAGTGTGGTAACTCTGAGGGAATCTGTGACTGGGGTGTGGACATTAAGGCAGTTTTTGACTGTTCTGTTCCCACATGAAGGCGAATGAAGGTATAACTGATAATAGCTGTGTGACTTCTTACCTTCGTATCCAAGCAGTGGGGCAGACAGGACCGGCAGATGTTCAGGTTAGATGGATCCAGACTCAGACATGAAGATGAAATCAGCGTGGGTTTATTCAATCCAGATAAGACAACAAACGGTGATACAATACTGTTCTGTAGTTGTGGTATCAATGTTGACTTGTTAGAATATGTCCTGAGGCTAGCTGCTGTGGCTGCAGAGCTGCTGCTGAGCTGCTGCTAACTACTGCTGACTTCTGCTGACTTCTGCGTGGTCAAAAACTGATGCCTTCTCTAGCCCAAAAATGTGGAGTGTCTAGTCACACAGCCATGAGGAGATACTGAAAATGGCTGCTCCCAGTGAAGAGACCTGCCCAGCAAGAGTCCACGCCTCCAATTTAGAAAAAACTTTACTAACAAGAACAGGGACGTGTGGCATGCAAATTCTGGCCAGCAGATGGCAGCAGTGAAAGAAATGCATGAAAACAAACATGTAGAAATAAAGATTAATAATGTAATGTACAAATAACTATAAGGAGAACAGCACAGCGGGACTTATGAGTGCGGTCGCTTCTGTATACAAGCACACGGGAACAGGGGCGCTTTAAAAAAAATGTTTACTTTATTTATTTTAGTTTGACATGTTTTTCCCCAAAAATAAATGTTTTGATCACTTTTATATCTATTACAAGGAATGTAAACATCCCTTGTAATAGAAATATAGCATGACAGGTCCTCTTTACAGTGAGATATGGGGTCAATAAGTCCCCACATCTCACCTCTAGGCTGGGAAGCCTGAAAAAAAAAACGATCCTGTCTTCGATCGTAGCGGTGAGTCGGAAGAAGCACCGGAGGGAGAAGGGAGGGGGGATGTCCCCTTTCGCCTCCCGTAAGAACAATCAAGAGGTGGAACAGCCGACATGATTTTTCTTATGGTGTAGGGAATCGCCAACTGAAAAAGAGGATATCTGAATGATGCCTGTAGCTGCAGGCATCATTCAGGTATCCCTGCACAAATTCAAGGACGTCATATGACGGCTGGCGGGCAGGAAGTGGTTAAAACGCATGTTTTTTTTCCGGGTATTGCAGAGTATTGTGCGGGGGTATTGCAGAGTATTTTGCAGGGGGTATTGCAGAGTATTGTGCGGGGGAACTGCAGAGTATTGGTGCGGGGGTACTGCAGAGTATTGGTGCGGGGGTACTGCAGAGTATAGTGTGGGGGTATTGCAGAGTATTGGTGCGGAGGTATTGCAAAGTATTGGTGCGGGGGTACTTTAGAGTATTGGTGCGGGGGTACTGCAGAGTATTGGTGCGGGGGTACTGCAGAGTATGGTGTGGGGGTATTGCAGAGTATTGGTGCGGGGGTATTGCAGTGTATTGGTGCGGGGGTATTGCAGTGTATTTGTGCGGGGGTACTGCAGAGTATTGTGCGGGGGTATTGCAGAGTATTGGTGCGGGGGTACTGCAGAGTATTGGTGCAGGGGTACTGCAGAGTATGGTGTAGGGGTATTGCAGAGTATTGGTGCGGGAGTATTGCAGAGTATTGGTGCGGGGGTACTGCAGAGTATTGGTGCGGGGGTACTGCAGAGTATTGGTGCGGGGGTATTGCAGAGTATTGGTGCGGGGTATTGCAGAGTATTGGTGCGGGGGTATTGCAGAGTATTGATGCGGGGGTATTGCAGAGTATTGGTGCGGGGGTACTACAGAGTATGGTGTGGGGGTATTGCAGAGTATTGGTGCAGGGGGTAATGCAGAGTATTGGTGCAGGGGGTATTGCAGAGTACTGGCGCAGGGGGTATTGCAGAGTACTGGCGCAGGGGGTATTGCAGAGTACTAGCGCAGGGGGTATTGCAGAGTATTAGTGCAGGGGGTATTGCAGAGTATTAGCGCAGGGGGTATTGCAGAGTATTGCAGGGAGTATTGCAGAGTATTGCAGGGGGTATTGCAGAGTATTGCAGGGGGTATTGCACAGTATTGCAGGGGGTATTGCACAGTATTGCAGGGGGTATTTCACAGTATTGTAGGGGGTATTGCACAGTATTGTAGGGGGTATTGCACAGTATTGGGGCGGGGGTTGCAGGGATGGCTGAGCAGGGATGGATGGATCTGTGACTGCAATAGTCACAGATCCATCCACAGCGCTGCTGACACCCGTGCTCCCCCCTCTCACACTGTACCGATCGGTACAGAGAGAGGAGGGAGGAACCGGCGCCATTAAATGACGCCGGTTTGTTTACATGTGATCGCTCCGTCATTGGACGGAGCGATCACGTGGTAAACGGCCGCTATCAGCGGCAATTTACAGCGATCCGAGAGGACCCGGCGGTCACGGACACTCCCGTGTGCGCGCCCCAAGGGGCGCGCGGGAGCGCGGTTCTGGGAGGACGTCCATGGACGTCCTCGCAGAGTTAAGCAACCACTTTGCCGCCGTATTTTGACTGTAGGCGGTGAGCAAGTGGTTAAGACAGAGAGAGTGTCATTTTTTTTTAGTTAGATAGAGCAGGCAGGTTAGTCAGTTAGAGTTACAGGGCCGGATTCAGAAAGTCCGGCGTAAATTTGTGCGGGCGTAGCGTATCTCAGATACGCTACGCCGCCGTAACTTAGTGAGGCAGGTTCTGTATTCAGAAAGAACCTGCGCCCTAAGTTAAGGCGGCGTAGCGTATGTGGTCCGGCGTAAGCCCACGGAATACAAATTTTCCATGCAGTGGGCGTGTTGTATGGTAATGAAGGCTGACCCCACGTAAATTATGTTTTTGACTAACGGCGCATGCGCCGTCTGTGAACGTATCCCAGTGCGCATGCTCCCAATTACGCCGCAAATAGTCAGTGCTTTTGACGTGAACGTAACTTACGTACAGCTCCATTCACGGACGACTTACGCAAACAACGTAAAATACGACGATGTTCGTACATTTCCGACGTCCATACCTAACATGACTTACCCCTGCTTTATGAGGGGTAACTTTACGCCGGAAAAAGCCTTACGTAAATAACATAAAAAATGTGCCGGGCATACGTACGCTTGTGAATCGGTGTATCTACCTTATTTGCATATTCCTCGCGTAAATCTACGGAAGCGCCACCTAGCGCCCAGCGTAAATATGCAACTAAGATACGACGGTGTAAGAGGCTTACGCCAGTCGGATCTTAGCAAAATTCTGGCGTATCTTGTTTTCTGAATACAGAAAAAAGATACGTCGGCGCATCCTAGAAGTTACGCGGCGTATCAATAGATACGCCAGTGTAACTTCTTTCTGAATCTGGGTCACAGTGTGTAGAGGATATATATGCATCCCAGGTGTTGTATATATATTTATACACTATATTGAGTTTAGCTAGATCCGCTCTTCCAGGCAGGTGATTGTGCTAGCTAAAGTATTTTCACTTGGTGTACTGTGTCCTCTGCACAGTGTTCACCTAAGGCCGCATTCACACTGTAACGCGGCGTATTTCGGCGTATTTTGCCGCTACAAATTGCGGCGTATTTAACCCGCGATTTGCCGCGACAAAACGGGTCGTTTTTTTATTTATTTTTTTACAACACATTGTTGTCTATGGCCGAACGCCAATGCCGCCTGAAAAAAAGGGTCCGGGCCTTTTTTTCAGGCGGCAGGCGTACGGCGTTTCGGCGTTCGGCGTGAGATGTGAACCATCTCCATAGACACCAATGTGAAATCTCCCCTCCAGCGGCACGAGCGTCGGGCGTCTGGCGTGAAAACGCCTAGATGTGAATGGAGCCTTAAGCTACGTGAATACAATTGCTGTTGTTCTCATATTAATACCACAGGCAGGGATCTGCAAGTATTTTCACTTGGTGTACTGTGTCCTCTGCACAGTGTGCACATAAAGCTATGTAAATACATTTGCTGGTGTTTTCATATTAATACCACAGGCAGGGATCTGCAAGTATTTTCACTTTGTGTACTGTGTCCTCTGCACAGTGTGCACCTAAAGCTACGTGAATACATTTGATGATGTTCTCATATTAATACCACAGGCAGTGACTGATCAGCAAGTATTTTCACTTGGTGTACTGTGTCCTCTGCACAGTGTGCACATAAAGCTATGTCAATACATTTGCTGGTGTTCTCATATTAATACCACAGGCAGGGATCTGCAAGAATTTTCACTTTATGTACTGTGTCCTCTGCACAGTGTGAACCTAAAGCGACGTGAATACAATTGCTGTTGTTCTCCTATTAATACCACAGGCAGTGACTGATGAGCAAGTATTGTCAGTATTTGTGCAGCTACATCTCCCTGCAGGCCATTAGTATGACTGGAAGGACAACAAGGAGAGGCAGAGAGTCACAAGCCGATATAAAAGGGCAAGCAGCCTTCGCGTCTAGAAGCAACAGAGCTGCTGGTCGTGGACACGGTGCATCCTCATCAGCACGTGGCCGTGGGACACGCTCGCCATTTTTTTCGGCAGTTGGCTGTGTTGAGCCGCAACATGCCGAACACTTGCTAGAGTGGATGACCAAGTGATCCTCATCCTCCTTATCCTCTCTCACCCAGGCTCAGGATACTTTGTCTGGCAAAGCAGCTGCCAACGCGGCCTCTTCCCTCTGCTCAATGGCATCAGTCACTCCTTCCCTAGCCCCACCATGTCCTCCTGAGGTGTCCCCCGAACTGTTTGACCAAAGTAGCTATGACTAAGCATTGATTGTTAATGCGAAACGCATCAGCTGTTCATCCCACTGTATGCTGTTGTGTGCTGTGCATTTTTTCCTTTTAAAATAAAGAGCACGTCTTTTCCCATAAAGACTTTCTGGAGTGCGGCTGTCCATCTATTTTTTCATCTGCTCGAACTGTTTGACCAAAGTGTTGGGTACATGCTGCAGGAGGATGCGCAGCGTTTTGAAGGCTCCGATGATGGTACACAGCTAGAGGAAGGCAATAACGTGAGCCCAGAGAGAGGGGGTGCCCAAGAAGGACAGCAATCTAGCAGTCATGTTCCCCCAGCTGCAGCATACTGACAGGTTTTCTACAGTGATGAGGAGGGAGGGGATGATGAGGTCACTGACACTATGTGGGTGCCTGATAGGAGAGAGGAAGAGGAGGCACATCTCCAATGGGGCAGGATGCCCTCCAGGGGCCAGCTTAAGGGCAGCATGCCAACTGCATTACAACGCAGAGCTTCGCATGTGCAGGGCACTGCTGTCTCCATGTTATTCCAAAAGTTCTTTGGTGTGGGCCTTTTTTGAGACGAGTGCATCAGATCGCACCGCTGCTATTTGCAACATATGTCGCACGCGTATCTCGTGTGGCCAAAACATCACCCTCTTGGGCACCACATGCTTGGCCAGACATATGTTAACCTGCCATGCAGTTCGTTGGCAAGCGTACCTCAAAGACCCACACCAAAGAACAAAGCGGACCTCTCCTTGCTCCGCATCTGCTGGGATGTCCAACCCCACTATACCTTCAGTCCTCTCTGAAGCCTGCACTGATAGGACTGACGGTGTAGAATTAGGTGTGTCAGAGCCAAGTACTTGCGGGCAATCTACTATCGGTACACCAACGTCAGATTGTACCAGGCAAATTTCTCTGGGCCAGCTGCTGCAGCGCCAAAATAAGTTTTCTCCCAACCATCCACATGCCCAGCGGTTGAATGCTAGCTTAGATAAATTGCTAGCACTTCAACTGCTGCCTTTTCAGTTGGTAGATTCTGCCCCCTTCCGTGAGTTTGTGGAATGTGCAGTACCTCAGTGGCAGGTTCCCAAACGCCACTTTTTCTCACAGAAGGCGATTCAGGTTCTCTACCGGCATGTGAAAGGCAATGTCCATGCCTCGCTTGACAGGCCATTCAGTGGTAAGGTGCATATTACCGCTGACTCATGGTCCAGCAGGCATGGACAGGGACGTTACCTATCTTTCACGGCACATTGGGTGACGCTGGCAGCTGGGAAGGATGCAGGACAAGGTACAGTAGTGTTGGAGGTTGTTCCGCCACCACGCCTCAAAATTGCTACTTCTGGTGATTGTGACACACCTCTCTCCTCCACCCCCTCCTCTTCTTCTTCCTCTGTGGCCTCTTCCTGTGCTGATGTGTCCTCGGAACCAGCGGTGCTCCATAGGCGTTCAAGGGGCTACGCAGGCAAAGAGATGCCATGCGGTGCTTGAGCTGCTGTGCTTGGGGGACAGGAGCCTCACTGGGGCAGAGGTTCTGTCAGCTCTGCAGGGGTAGGCTCAGAGGTGGTTGACGCCACGCCAGCTTAAGTCAGGAATAGTGGTTTTGCGACAATGGCACCATCCTCCTCTCCGCCCTGTGACAGGGGCAACTGACCCATGTGCCCTGTTTTGCTCATGTCCTTAACTTGGTGGTACAGCGGTTCTTGGGCAGGTACCCGGGCTTACAGGATGTCCTGAAGCAGGCCAGGAAACTCTGTGTGTATTTCCGACGGTCATATATATTGCCAGCGCTCGGTTGGCAGGCCTCCAAAAGGAATACAACCTGCCCAAGAACCGCCTAATCTGTGACATGCCCACCAGGTGGAACTCTACATTGGCCATGCTGCAGCGGCTGCACACACAGCAGAGGGCCATCAATGAGTATCTGTGCCAATATGGCACCAGAACAGGGTCAGGGGAGCTTGGTTTTATCCCTGCGCCAGTGGGCCATGATCAGGGATGCATGCACTGTCCTGTCACCATTTGAGGAGGCCACAAGGATGGTGAGCAGTGACAGTGCATGCATCAGTGACACTGTCCCTCTTATCCACCTGTTGGAGCACATGCTGCATGGAATAATGGACAGGGCCCTTGAGGCAGAACAGAGGGAGGAAGAGGAGGACTTCCTTACCTCTCAAGGCCCCCTTTATCCAGACAGTGTTCCTACTTGCCCGCCTATCACACAGGAAGAGGACGAGGAGGAGGAGGAGGATGAGGAAGATGATTGTGTCAGCATGGAGGTGGAGCCTAGCACTCAGCATCAGCAGCAGTTTTCAAGGGATCAATTACAGTCCCAAGAAACCCATGAGTTGCACATGGCTGGGACAAGGTGGCTGCGGATCATGTCGTCCTCAGTGACCCAGAGGACTCCGCACCGAATGCCTCAGCAAACCTATGCTGTATGGCCTCCCTGATCCTGCAAAGCCTGCGGAGGGATCCTTGTATTCGTGCTATCAAGGAGAGGGATCATTACTGTCTGGCAACCCTCCTTGATCTACGTTACAAGGGTAAGGTTGCGGACCTTATCTTGCCGGTGCAGAGGGAGCAGAAGATGAAACATCTTCAGAAGGTCTTGCAGAAAGGTCTGTGCAACGCGTTTCCAGAGACTGGGAGGTTACAAAATCCTGGTCCTGGACAACGTGTTGCTGAGGCTTCGGTCAGTCACAGAAGGAGCGGTGGAAAAGGTGGCCATCTGACCGATGCGTTCAGACAATTTTTTAGTCTGCATCCCCAAGGTATGACCGGTTCCAGCAACCATCGCCAGCGTCTGTTTTACATGGTGCGGGAATACCTAGGGGCAAGATCAGACTTAGACACCTTTCCCACCGAAAATTCTCTGGCTTACTGGGTCTTGAGGGTGGATCACTGGCCAGAGCTTGCACAGTATGCAATTGAGGTACTGGCCTGTCCTGCATCCAGCGTTCTTTCGGAACACACATTCAGTGCTGCTGGAGGCTTTGTAACCGATGACAGGGTGCGCCTCTCCACCGACTCGGTCGATCGACTGACCTTCATAAAAATGAATCAGGCTTGGATCACCACCAGCTACCAAGCACCTGATGCTATGTAACTGAATATTTTTTTTTTAAATGTCAGATCCCTTTAAGACTGCCTATGCTGATTCTGAGTGACTATCCTGTTATGCTGAGCGACTATCCTTTTCTACCTCAATTATCATGCTGATAGCTTGTAAGAACATTTTTGGTTCTGGGCACCGCCACCAGTGGCTAAGGCCCAATTTGTCTGCCCCTGTTTAACAGGGGCGTGTAATTACTATTTTTGATGCAATACTTTGCAGCAGAGCTTATTCCTGCACTCCAACTAGAGTATATGTGAGGTGTTGCAGTGTTGTTTCACCACCAGCACCAGTGCCTAAGGTCAAATTTTTCTGCCCCTTTTTAACAGGGGTGTGTAATTACAATTTTTGATGCAATACTTTGCAGCAGGGCTTATTCCTGCACTCCAACTAGAGTATCTGTGAGAGGTTGCAGTGTTGTGGCACCAACACCAGTGTGTAAAGCCCAATTTTTCTGCCCCTGTTTAACAGGGGCGTGTAATTACAATTTTTGATGCAATACTTTGCAGCAGGGCTCATTAGTGCGCTCCTACTAGAGTATCTGTCAGGGGTTGCTGTGTTGTGGAACCAGTGCCTAAGGCCCAATGTTTCTGCCCCTGTTCAACAGGGGCATATAATTACAATTCTTGATCTAATATTTCACAGCAGGGCCCATTCCTGAGCCCACCAAGAGTAACTGCGAGGGCTTGCAGTGTTGTGGCACCAGCACCACCACCACCACCAACAACAAAGGCCCAACTTTTCTGCCCCTGTTCAACAGGGGCATGTAATTACAATTCTTGATCTAATATTTCACAGCAGGGCCCATTCCTGCACCCACCAAGAGTAACTGTGAGGGCTTACAGTGTTGTGGCACCAGAACCAGCACCAAAGGCACGATTTTTCTACCACTGTTCAACAATGGCATGTGTAGCATTACCCCCGGATGAGCTGCTGGTTGTTTTGGGTGGCACATTTACCTCATGGCTCCCCCGAATTCCTAGGGGTGAATGATGCGTATTGCATTTGGTAGAAGTAAAGGAATGTCTGCAACAGGTATTCTTTGCTGTGCTCTTTATTACCCAGCCGGGTAAAAACAATAAACTTGTGGTGAGGAAAGTAAAGTTGAAGAAGAAAGGAGAACAGCAGATTCAGGCGTGATGATAGGGAAACAGTCCTGCTCCCAAGCGTAACACTTCTCTGCCTGAGTGGGTTTAGTGTACCCGGACAGGCCTCTCTCACTGACCTGGTAGCCGGATTATCACTCGAACATTTGTAGGATAAAGTCCCTGCCACAGACCCTCCTTGGCGAACTTGAACTTGAGGAGAAGTCTCTGCAACAGACCCTCCTTGGTAAGACTCAGAAAGACACCTCTGCCACAGGCCCTCTCTGGTTTGTAGTTACGGAGATAATCCTCCTTAGCTGAATTACGCCTGGATCTCCTTCAACTTGTCGCCCAGGTACCGACTTACAGGTGATCAATCTTTCAGTGTCTGGCTACCTTGATCCCCGGTGGTTTGTTGAGGCCCTTTTGGATCGCCAGCCTCTCAATGGCGTTTCTCAGACGGACTCCACACCGAACAGCAATACAGCTTGGGATCCTCAAATGTGGGAACCCAGTCGCTCACTGGGTCCCCTTTGCTGTTCAGATGCTCTGGGACAACATGGTCCCGGAACCAGGAACACAGTATGGCACCCACGCCCCGGCCAGGTAGGCCTTAACGCCGAGGCGCCGTGATGTGGTCACCCTAAAGGTGGGTGCCACACTCTAAAAAAAAGACCCAGAACCAATGGCGTCTGCCTCATAAATACCCCTCCCCAGCATGCACAGCGAGGTCAAACCCTCCTGATTGGCTGCTGGGAAAGAGCACCCAAACCTTGACTCCACTGCTGCCACCTGCAGCACCGGGGTTGGAAGAACACCCCGGCGCAACAGAATAGCCCACAGCACAGCCCAGCTGAGACAGAGACCCTGTTTTGCACTTAACAATCTAGATCAGAGTTTAACTACACTCTGATCTACCTCCAAATTTAAAAAGCACCAGTACTGGAAAGTACACAGGCGCTACACATGTAATTACAATTCTTGATATAATAGTTCACACAGCAGGGCGTTCCAGCGCCCACCACTAACTGTGAGGGCTTACAGTGCTGTGGCAACACCAACACCTAGGGCCAAAATTTCTGCAGAGTATTAACGGCAGGCCCCTACTTTCAAACATCCAACTTACAAACGACTCCTACTTGCAAACGGAAGGAGACAACAGGAAGTGAGAGGAAATCTATCCCTAGGAAGGGAAATTCTCTTCTGTAAGAGGTGTCTCCTGTGCACTGATGCTTTATTACTGATCCTTGTTTCACAAAAAAAAAAACATTTTCAAAAAAACATTTGTCATTGGGACAGAAAGTGAGGTGAAATCTTCTGAACAGATGCGCACAGACAGCAAAACAAATGCTACAGGGGTGATAACTGATAATCGATTTTTTGGCTGGACCTACACTTTAAAAAAGTACCAGTTCAAAATTACAAACAGATTCTACTTAACAACAAACCTACAGTCCCTGTCTTGTTTGCACTGCCTGTATACTGCTGTTCAAAGTATATAGGGCCAATGGGCTGGTAATGACCTGGGGGAGGGGGGAAACCCATGCTATTTTTCTCAATGATTTTCATCCATATTGCAGGGACCAGACATTACATTAAAGCCGCAAGCAGTCTTAAATTACTTTTTTTCTTATAGTAATGTCATTTTGTGCAGGGACAGTTCTAAACACTTCACAGGCATACTATAGACACCCAGCAGGTACGATGTTTAAAGGAATTTTTCAAAAACATTTTTTCACTTAAGCATTATTAAAATCACTGCTCCTGAAAAAACTTCAATTTTTAAAACTTGCATATTAGCCTTTAGAATTAGCACTTTTGATTTTGAACGTTTGAGTCCCATAGACTTCAATGGGGTTCTAAAGTTTGCGCGAACGTTTGGTCTGTTCGAACGGGGGGGTGTTCGGCCCATCCCTACTTGTAACATGCACTCTCTCTACCACTCTCTTTGACAGCTCTGTCCTCTATACTTCAACTTTGTCTTCTTCACCCCACTTCTACACCCCACAGCATAAATATACCCCCCTCACTTCTGTACTCTCCTTATTACTGCACCCACCAACTCCTGCTAATTTTAAATCCACACACACACACACAATCTCCAGGACATTGGGGCATGTCCCTTCATATAAATCCCCACTCCCATATTACCTCCCTGCTTCTCCTAACCTAAGATAGATCCCCAAATCCTGGGCCTTCATTGTTTAACTGTACTCAACGCACCTATTACCCTGCACCCTCTGGCTGCAGCTACAATCCACAGAATTTAGTTCCCATTTATCATCTCCCCAAGACTCCCTTTCTCTTGTGCCCTTTGGAATTCCCACTCTGTCTGTAACAAACTCACCTCTCTCCATGACCTCTTTATCGCTAACTAAGTTAATCTACTCGCCATTACCGAAACCTGGATTCATGAATCCGACACTGCGTCTTGCATAGTTACATAGTTAGTCAGGTTGAAAAAAGACACAAGTCCATCCACTCCAACCACAAAAATAAATAAATAAACAAAAAATAAAAAACACAGTACAATCCCATACACCCAACTCCATACCCACAGTGCCCTATCCCATGGTGGTCTTTTCTGGACTCACTCCCTCAGATTCAGTGGACGCACCTCCCTCTTTGTCACTCTCCTCTTTCGAAGCACACATTTGTCTTTTCTCTCCAGTTTCTCTAAGGTTAGCTGTGATCTACAGGCCCCCTGGACCGGTATTACCTTTCTTCTGCCTGGTTACACTAGTTTCTTTCTTCTGAAATCCCCACAATCATTCTGTATCACTTTAACATCCCTATTAATATGAACACTCCTGCCACTTCCAAACTTCTCAGTCTAACCTCCTCTGTTGACCTGAAGCAATGGATACATGCTCTTACTCAATCGGAAGGCAATACCCTTGACCTTGTTTTCTCTGTCCACCTCTGCACTCCATGCAACCTCTCTAACTATCCATTCCCTCTCTGATCTCTCTCTGATCGCTGCCTTATTCGTTTTACTCTTTCCCTCTCCTCCACCTTCTCTCCATCCAACCACCTAAAAGTTACCCGCAGAAACCTACGTCATCTCAACCATTCTCTTCTGTACTCTGTTACCAACGACCTCTATGACAAAATCTCACCCCTATCTTGCACCAACCTAGCCACTTCTGTCTACAATGCTTCACTTCTACCCTCAGTGGCCCCCCCTCACTACACACAGAATCAGGCTCCGACTCCCATCAACCTTGGCTAACAGATGATACTAGAAGTCTGAAAAAACATAGTCATGCTCATGAGTGCCTGTGACGTAATCAGAAACATTTCAACCAATATAAATCTGCCCTCCAAAAATTAAATTCCAGCCTCCTCACTGCTAAGCAGACCTATTTTTCACTCTCATTAACAACTTATCATCCTGTCCCTATCAACTTTTCTCTACCTTAAACTCTCTACTTCGTTCTCCACTTCCTCCACCCACCAACTCACTCACTGCCCTGGAGATCTCCAATCACTTCAAACAGAATAATCATACAATTCGCAAGGCGATCTCTACTGTTAAACCACTCTCCACGCTTTACACTTCATTCCCACAGGTACAATCATTACTTCCCTCTTTCAACTCCACCACTATAGACAAGGTTGTTAAATTACTTGCTAGAGTCCATCTTAACAACAAAACCTGGGGAATGCCCAGGGAAAAACCAAGCCTCCTTACCGACCAGCCTGCAGAACAACCAACTAACCTGTCTAACAGTATGCGTTAAAAACAGGGGTTTTGTCAGCGCGCATTTGCAAACGCATGCGTGAGCCACAGAGCCGCGCCAAGGCACCCTGTAATCTTACCACCTGCCCTCTGGATCCTGTTCCCTCGCCTGGCTCTATTCTACATTCTCTAATTCACACCTTCAATCTCTCCCTCTCTTCTGGCATCTTCCCCAACTCTCTAAAACATGCACTTGCCTGCCCCATACTTAAAAAACCCTCACTGGACCCATCCAATCTTAACATCCTACGCCCCACCTCTTTACCTTTAGGGTCCTTTCACACGTGCGGACCGTTTTTTAGATCAGTTTTTTATCATCAGTTGATCCGTTTTTCATCCGTTTTTTTTTTTTTTGTTAGAACTTTTTATTACATATTTTGATGAAAAACGGATGTTAGCGGATCGGATGTTTAACGGATCGTCTGCTAACATCCGTTTTTCGTCCGTTCCGTTTTTTTGACGGAAGAAAAATAGGGTTTTCTTCCGTTCAAAAAAACGGAGCTTAACGGAGACGGATGTTAACGGACGTTAGCGGATGCTCATCCGCTAATGTACGCTATCCCATTGGAAAGCATTGCAGTCCATAAACGGACGTATGAAAAAACGGACGAACGGTCCGCACGTGTGAAAGGACCCTAACTCCTTAATTTTTTTTCTCAAAAGCAGTCATATCCACCTTTTGAACCACATATTAAACCTAGCATTATGAGTCTATGATTTATAAAATAGACAGATGGGGTCCCAGAAGTATCAATGGTGTGTCAACATTTATCATTCATTATAATCAAAAACATAATAAAGAATATAGCAGTTATTTTAACTAAAGTATAATGTAGAGAGAGAGAGAGATATTAGAAAAATACAGACTGGACTTAAAAAAAAAACATAGGGGCAAATCCACAAAGCAGATGCGCCGACTTAACTCGAGATTTCTAATTTTACTCCGTGCGTATCTTTGCGCCCGATCCTCAAAACGAAAAATCCGGTTTTTACGTCCTACTTAAAATAATTACTCTGGCGCATCCTCTGACGCAAATTACGCTAGTCACGCCGCTTTATTTGATAGGCAAAGATGCAAATGAGGGAGATAGGGCGATCCTCAAAATTAAGTGTGTGCGCCGTAGATTACGCCCTGTGCGCCGTAGATAACGCCCTGTGCGCACCTGTTAGTTTTCTGGAGCAAAATTAGACTTTATAAAAGCAGCCCTAATTTTACACCAGCCCTGTAAAGGTCTGTTGAAGCAACACGATTTCGGAAGAGCTGCCAACACTTCATTGTGACTGCCAAAATGCCTGGGCCATCAATGATAATAACGGCACTCGCCACTTTACAGGCGCAGAGAAGGAGGAGGGCACAGAGGAGGAGGAGGAGGGCACAGGAGAGGATCTACCGGCCACGCCAAGATCTCTTTGGCATGACTGCGTCTGAGGTCATTGGCCACTTCAGATTAAACCAGGAAGCCATCCTGGACTTAACCAGGATCCTGCAGGATGATCTGAACACCCCAACCCAACGATCCCATGCCCTGCCAGCTCATATTAAAGTTATGGCCACCCTGCATTTTCTGGCCACTGGGTCTTTTCAGAGAACATGTGGAGGTCTGGCTGGGATGGTACAGTCCTCGATGAGCAGGTGTGTGCACCAGGTTGTCCCTGCAATACTGAGACGCATGGGCAGTCAATTTGAAAAGCCCACCCAGGAGGACCAGCGAATGAAGAGCATGGCTGATTTCTATCAGATTGCACGATTCCCACGGACCATCGGGGCCATTGACTGTACCCATGTGGCACTACAGCCCCCCCATGATACAGAGCACCTGTTCAGGAATCGAAAAAACTGGCATTCAATCAATGTCCAGGTAATTGTGGATGCCCATGGCCTCATCTGGCATGTCTGTGCCAAATTTCCAGGTTCGTGCCATGACAGCTACATCTTTAGGCAGACCAACATAGCACGTGAATTGGAGCAGAACGTGTATGGAGACAGCTGGCTGGTTGGTGAGTGACATGTGTGTCAGGTATGTCCCCCCCCATGATGCAGACATCACATGGGGCACATGCATGACTAATATCCTCCTGTCTTTTGCCTTCCAGGTGACTCTGGATATGCCCTGGGCCCTCACATGATGACCCCATTCCGGAACCCCCAAACCCCAGGAGAGCAACGCTACAACGAGGCTCATATTCGCACCCGGGCAGTAGTGGAGCGTACTTTTGGCCTGCTGAAGTCCCGCTTCAGATGCCTGGACAAGACAGGGGGTACACTGCTGTATTCCCCAGACTTTGTGTGCCAAATAATAGGGGCTTGTTGCATTCTTCATAACTTTGCAACGAGAAGGGGACTGGAGATTAACTTGCGTGCTGACCTGACCCCCCACCCAGGCAATCCCCCCCTAGCCCACTCTACCCGGTCTACTGAGGGCACAGTAGCCAGGAGACGCCTGGCAGAAGGCATATTTTCTCAGTAAATGGCCAGAAAAAATGTCACAATGTTTTTTTTTTTTTCCGATGCAAACGCACATGAATTATGTGACAATGTTATTATTTGTTTTCACTGCAAACGCACATGAATTATGTGACAATGAGAATGTTGCTTTGCACAGTAAACGCACATGTTTAATGACACATTGAGAATGTTTTTGTCTCTGGAAACGCACATGATTTATGTCACAATGAGAATGCATGAATGCACACCACTGTGGTCCCTAGCACAAACACATCACATGCACATCGAATTGGATTAGATCCAAGTACCCCCCCCCCCCTTTGGTACTTGGGAGCAGTAACGCCCCGCCACGGCTCCAATTATGTCACTGTGCATTCATACACCATTCAGGAACCTAGGATGACTTTTCCCTGGTCCTGGGGATCCCTTCTCCACCAAAACTGAGGGGGACACCCTTATTTTGTCAGGAATGCCACCCCCCCACATTCACACATCATTCACACACATAAACCAAATCATAAGTACAGTATAATAACCAAAAGTTTTAAATCAAAAAATCAAAAAAAAAAAGTACCCCTGGTATTTAAGTCCGGCGGCGAGTGCTCCGTCTAGGCTGCCCACGGGCAGGGGCACGGGCACGGGCACGGCCACGGGCACGGCCACCTGGAGGATCTTCACGGGGGGGGGAGCAGGGGAGGGAGTATCTTCATTGGGGGGGGGAGCAGGGGAGGGAGTATCTTCATTGGGGGGGGGAACAGGGGAGGGAGTATCTTCATTGGGGGGGGGAGCAGGGGAGGGAGTATCTTCATTGGGGGGGGGGACAGGGGAGGGAGGAGCCTCCCCTGGTGTCTGACCTCCGGCTGGCCTGCCCTCCAAGGCCACTGCTATCCTGGTCAGGCAGGCAGTGATGGCAGCCGTATTGGCCTGGCCAGCCCGGGTGTTCTTCTGCACAGCCCGGGTGTTGTCCTGCACAGCCCGGGTGAGGGCAGTCACCTCCTGGCCCACGCCTGTTGTGGCGGTATGCAGGGACCACAAACAGGTGATGACACCCAATGAATTGGTGGCCACATCACTGAGTGACTCCCTCATTACATCCAGGCTGTGCTCCATCTTGGCCATAGTTTTTTTGATGTCACCCAGACTGCGGGTCTGCTTGGCATTGTCCCTCAGCAGACTGGCCGGCATATGCTCAGACCCCACCCTGGTGTCCTGGGTCGCCATCCTGCCTGCCCCTGAGGCTTGTGGCCAGGTAGGAGGGGATAGAGTGACCCTTGTGGGTTGCGGCATGTTGTGGGAGGAGTGGGAGGGGCTACCCCTGATGGTGGCCTGACTGGTGCCAGCCTCTGGGGGATCCTCTGGGGTAGCCTCAAGGGGAGCCTCAAGGGGAGCCTCTGGGGTAGCCTCAAGGGGAGCCTCAAGGGGAGCCTCTGGGGTAGCCTCAAGGGGAGCCTCAAGGCTAGCCTCAAGGGTATCATCAAAGGTCATCAGATCTGTGGCAATAATGATTTCCCGGCCAATCTGGAGATCTTCTTCCTCCTCCCCCTCATCCTCCTCCCCCTCATCCTCCTCCCCCTCAGCCTCCTCATGAGGGGAGGTTTGGCCACTCCCCTCCCCTGGGGACTCCTCAGCAGCCTCCTGTCTTTGGGGTGGTGCAGCAGCCTGGCCTGATGGCCCAGCAATCTCCTGGTCATCTGTGGAAGACACCAAACAATCACAGGTTTGAGGATCCACACACTTGCCACATGTTCCCTTCCCCCACCCACACATGCTAATCACCAAAAAAACAAAAAAAAAAACCTTACCTGGCCTCACAGGAACATCAGACTGATAACCAGGCAGGCCCACCACCTGCTCTGGCTCGAAACACCGGGCCACTGCCCATTCCTCCTCAGTCAGCCGGATGGGGCATGGTCCCCCTCCTCCAGTGCCCCTCCTATGCGCAGTGAGCTTGGCCACCTTATTGCGGACCACGCTCCTCAGATCATTGATCTTTTTCTTAATGCCAGCGGGGGTCCTCGTCTCCCCTCCCCCCGCCGCATTTATGTGATCTGTGATTTTGGCATATATCCTCTTCCTTTGGGCCGGGGAGGTGTTCCGGCTATCAGGCCCATGTAGATATCTTCCATATTGTATGACATACCTGGCTAGGATTTGCTTTTCAACATGTGAAAAATTCAGCTTCCTGCGTTTGGGGGCCATCACAGACACCACCCAGCAACAAGAAGCCAAACAGGACAAACACACAAAAATACACACACAAGCAGACAGCTACTACAAAGTCAAATACAAACACACAAAAACCAAACACAAAATCCAAGCAGAACAAAAAAAATTACCAAAAACAATCAAACAAAAATTACACTTATCACAAACAAACAACAACTACTATCTACTACTCCTCCAACACTTCTCTATCAAACACAACTTACCAACAAACACTGACAAACTAAGAGCAGAAGCAAATTGCTCATGGAAGGGAACACAGGGAAATACTTTTGCAAATGAAGTGTGTTTGACTGGAGCTAGTTAAGCACAGTGCGATCCTCAAACTAAGTACACTTGGCCTTTTACCTATCTCACTGATTGCGCCAAGCAAAGTTCTGCACATGCGCAGTGAGCAGCAGATTCGTGCGCGCATGCGCAGTACGGCCGGACCTTCATTTGCATGGGGTCACGGCTCATTACAATGAAGCACGCCCACTTCCTTCCCACTTGCCATAACCCCGCCTTACGCCTCTGTATTTACGTTAGGGCAGGCGCACTTTTGGGCGCAAATGCGCTGTGGATACGGCAATTACGACACCAACTTAGGGCGCCGTAACTTAAATGACATAAGTTAGTAAAAACTTATTTTGCGCCGCTGGCTGTGGATTTGGCCCATAGATCTTCAGGAAAGTTAATTCAACTTTGCTGGCCTGCTAGGATTGGTAGCTGATTCATTATTGATGAACAATAGTTGTTAATTTGCAAAGTTTCTTTAGTGCTGTTCATTAAATCTTATTATGCTTTGTTCCTGGTTATCAAGCAATATTGGGGTACCTAAAGAATTACCTGTAATGCAATTGCATGCACAGGTGAGATTATGTAGCATAAATGGATATGTAACAACTGTGCCAGCAGTGAAGAACTACACAATTTCCTTTGTCCTTCATTTAAGACATAGTAGGTTGTGTCTGTATTATCCAATCTCCACCCACAAAAATTCGACCTGCAGCCTGCTTTTGATTCACTTGTCCACAGTGGCTAAGATTGACAGACACTGTGATTAAAAGACAGAGTACCACCACCAAAAAGAACACACTGACCCTTACCACAATAAGGGGATCTCGGGTGCATAGATAGATTATATGATGAATAGCAGAGAAACGGTCTCAGATGGTCCTTACGATCCAGGAAATCAGGTGGCCAGATCATATATAAAAGAATAGACTCAC
Source organism: Rana temporaria (assembly GCF_905171775.1). NCBI lineage: Eukaryota > Metazoa > Chordata > Amphibia > Anura > Ranidae > Rana > Rana temporaria. Next base: position 189,946,353 of record NC_053492.1, read on the forward strand.
ATGGTGAAGTACCGCCAAGTTTTTATTAAAATAAAGTAAGTAGAACACTTACGATTAAGAAGTTTTCTTAGAGCAGATAATAACAGTAGCCGGCCGGCAAACAAACGAGGCACGTCCTCGGTACGCGGTGACGTCAGCACGACAACCTCCCAACGTTTCGTCTTCAAAGTAGACTTGCTCACGGGAATGAGGATACGTGCCGCGTCACCGCGTTATATACACAATAGGGGCGTGTCGAATCTATGCTGCAGACGAGTGCAAGCCCGCCATCTTAAGTCAGGGATAACGTAAGGGCTGTAGCGGCGCTAGTGCTATAGAGCACATAGTGCCACAAAGCATAGAATAATCTTAGTCACGACACATAGACTGGTGATAGATACGCTGGAGGCGCAGAGCTATAGAGAACAACAAAAAAATATTTAAAAACATATTTAGAAAAATGGGAAATCCAATCGTATTCCCCCCAGGCATAGGAATTAGGTTGGTTACAACCCAAACGAACGCCTTCGGGACATCCATGTAACCAACCTAGCAGCCTAGAGAGGAGTTCAGATGGTAGCGGCAGGCTTGCAGTCCTCAGGCAACAACATCAACATTGAGTATACATTCATCACATGTTCAACGATGGGGGTCATTTATCTTCTTCAATGCCCTTGTGGGCTACAGTATGTGGGGAGGACCAAGCGGGCCCTACATATACGTCTGAATGAGCATGTGACGAACATCTTGAATGGTTTTTTGAACCATTCGGTTTCAAAACACTATCTGTTGGTACATAATAAAAACCCAGTTGGTACGACCTTCATAGGGATTGATAAATTCCGGGCTCACTGGAGAGGTAATGACTTGGTCAGGAGTATCTCAAGGTCAGAGATGATGTGGATACATACGTTGAGGAGCTATGAACCTCATGGACTCAACATAGAAGTTGACGTTAACTGCTTCATAGAGAATTCTTGAATCGGTTTTAGCCTTTGGATAATTTTTGGATATATTATTTAAATTTTTTCAAAAAAATTTTTTATATATTATATACATTTCTGTCACTAAAAAATTATTCTCAATTCACATTAGCGCCTTTTATCCCTTCTAGAGGGTGTTGCTTTTTGCAGTAATTTTCGTTGTACCACTCAATATGAATGTCACGGATGGATATATAATAATTTGTTTTGCTATTATATACTTTTGGGAAAAATTTTTTTCAATAAGGCTTAATGCCGAAATCAATTGATGTAAATTTGGTTTTTTAAACACAGTTTAGACTGTGCCCTTGTTCACTGTCACGGTGTATTTTGTCACTGAAGCCCTGGTTAGGTTGACTATATGTCACATGTTGATCATGTTGATCATGACCATGTGTCTTTCATATGTTTTTTTCACTGTTTTTGGTACAGCTTGATCTTTGTCACTGAAGTTTCAACTATGTTGACCATATGTCATTCATATGTTTAGACATTTATTATCATTATTTTTTTACTATTGTTATTATTTGATGACTGTATGCTTGCTATTAGTCATCTAACGTCATCTTTTAATTATACTCAATGTTGATGTTGTTGCCTGAGGACTGCAAGCCTGCCGCTACCATCTGAACTCCTCTCTAGGCTGCTAGGTTGGTTACATGGATGTCCCGAAGGCGTTCGTTTGGGTTGTAACCAACCTAATTCCTATGCCTGGGGGGAATACGATTGGATTTCCCATTTTTCTAAATATGTTTTTAAATATTTTTTTGTTGTTCTCTATAGCTCTGCGCCTCCAGCGTATCTATCACCAGTCTATGTGTCGTGACTAAGATTATTCTATGCTTTGTGGCACTATGTGCTCTATAGCACTAGCGCCGCTACAGCCCTTACGTTATCCCTGACTTAAGATGGCGGGCTTGCACTCGTCTGCAGCATAGATTCGACACGCCCCTATTGTGTATATAACGCGGTGACGCGGCACGTATCCTCATTCCCGTGAGCAAGTCTACTTTGAAGACGAAACGTTGGGAGGTTGTCGTGCTGACGTCACCGCGTACCGAGGACGTGCCTCGTTTGTTTGCCGGCCGGCTACTGTTATTATCTGCTCTAAGAAAACTTCTTAATCGTAAGTGTTCCACTTACTTTATTTTAATAAAAACTTGGCGGTACTTCACCATGTGAGTCTATTCTTTTATATATGATCTGGCCACCTGATTTCCTGGATCGTAAGGACCATCTGAGACCGTTTCTCTGCTATTCATCATATAATCTATCTATGCACCCGAGATCCCCTTATTGTGGTAAGGGTCAGTGTGTTCTTTTTGGTGGTGGTACTCTGTCTTTTAATCACAGTGTCTGTCAATCTTAGCCACTGTGGGCCAGTTAGAGTGTTCATACCAAAAGTTTTTTGCACTATTGTTTTGTTTTTTTTCCCCTGTCACTGGGTCGAGCTTGCTGAAGTTGGAGCTTCCACATCCACTGTGAACGGATTCTTGATCTCCATTATGGATGGCTCATTCTGATCCTTGTGATCTTTATTTCCGGTAAGGGTCAAACGAATTACTTTTTCATCCAGAAATCGATCCAGCATTATACACAAGAAATTGGACTCAGCAATATTCATAACATTGAACTTTATTTTTGATTAATTAACATTTGTTCTAATTTATATGTACACTTTTCTCTGGACTTTATTTGGTTGACCTTTTGGTCACTACTGAGAGGTGTCATTACACAACTCGTTTATATTTTTTTCTTTTTATATAGTCACTTATATATGAATTTTTGAGCGCAACTCCCTTTTTCTAATCATCCACGTTTATGTTGTATAACATTTTTGAGTTTGCTGCTGTTTTTTATTTATTTTACTTTTTGGTATGCGCATTTTTTCACTTTTCACATTTACGTTCTTATACTAATTAATTGCAGCTACCATTGTGCTTTATCATCTAGCATTACTATTTATCATTTGATATGGACATTTTTGAATTTAGGGCCCAACGGGTGGTCAATTCTGAAGGCGTTTTTGAAATGTTTAGGGAGGGGGATGGTGACTTGGGCGGCCTCTTTATGAGGCTTAAAAACCTCACTATCGCCGAGCTCCATACTCAATGGGACATTATCTTTTTGGATACCTACATCAAAAACCAGATGGTTCCCAGAAGCCTAAGATGGGAGATTGCCCCCCAGAAAGGAGATACTGATCTGGAGGGCTGGTACAAACATTTCAATGATTCGGGCCTTAGTCTCCTTAAATTTCTAGGGGATCGTAAGACTGCCAAACTTGAAAGGTTGGATGAGGAGATAAAAAATATTAAAGATAAATTATCCCCCTTCATGCCAAGTGTGGAGTATACAGATAGGTCAACTAGTCTCCTAAAAATTCTTGAAAAAGAAGATAAGGAACAAAGAATCAAAAAGAAAAAGAAATTTAACAGGGATTTTGGTGATTACCAGGGGAATGTAGTTTTTGAATGGCAAAAAAAGATTCTGGCCGAGGCTGCTGCTGCGGTTATCCCTGCAATGGAGATCACTTCAGCCAATGTGGGTGGACATATAGCTGCCTCACTCCCCAAGACTTCTGCCAAAGCCAATCAGAACCGTACCCCCAGGGGACAGTCCAGGGGTAAGAAGCCCTTAGCCCCTTATCCTTATAATCAGGGGAGAGGTGGTGTGGGTCAGAGAGGGCCTTCTGTTCCCCCCCCAGGCTATTATAACCCCACCTGGGGCCAGAATGCCCAGACTAGATCAACCAACGCCCCCCCACGGGGCATAGGCCATTTTGATGGTCCCCCCCCGGGGTACCCACATAATTCTAGTGTGGGTCAATTAGGTTTTCAGGGCCCTACTCAAGGGGGCATGTACCCTCAAGACCCCCACCCAAATGTTACACAAAGACTGAGAACTAATGATGTAACACACTACACTGGAAATTATGAACCTGACTATAATATCCTGACGCATAATAACTTTCTACCCCTGGGACAATTGGATAGTTCAGGTGACGTTGACTACTATCCCTCGTCCTCTAATGGCCAGGTGGCTACATCGGGCCCCTATGAATTTGGTTACCCTGTTGGGCAAAGTCAGAGCAATGGACATCCCTATCCTAATTGGGGTTTTCCCAGGGCCACTCAGGGGACCAAAAGACTAGCAGAGGTAAAAGAGGGACAAGAGGGGGGAAATCTAGAAAGCCCAAAAAGGCCAAAAACCTAATGGGAACAGGGATTTTTAACTTAAGCTCACACGTACTCTCCAGTCCTGAGCTTGAGGTTCTTGATAAGGGGCTGAAATATGCTCCCCCGAAAAACATCAATAAGTTTAGAACGTATATGGATATCCATAAGTTTGTACGAAAGATAAATATACAACGATATTTTTGTTCCAATACTTTTAATCCAACCAGGACCTCAGCCCTCAATTATACCCATTCGGGGTTGGCAAATGCCTCTACCTTCAATCCACCAGGCCACCTGCCAGCTGCCCTTAGGGTATTTAGGGATTTGACCCTCAAGGACCTGGATGAGCTGAATGTTAAAAAAGTGAGGTCCAAATTAGCTATTGAGGAGGGCATCAAGTCACTGTGTGATAACAGTGACTTGGTCATCCGCCCTGCAGATAAGGGGGGTGGAATTGTGGTTCTCAACAAAATTGACTACCTGGCTGAGATGCAACGCATCTTGAGTGATAGCAACACCTATGTGCGCCTCCCTCTCAACCCTGGGGATAAGTATAAAAAGTCACTAATAAAATTAGTTAATAAGGGCTCCCGCCTTGGTATTCTTAATGCCAAGGAAAAGGAGTTTCTCATCCCTAAAGCCCCTAGGGTACCGGTAATGTATTACCTCCCTAAAGTACACAAGGACCCTATTTGCCCCCCGGGTCGCCCGATTATCAGTGGCATTGATTCTGTCACGTCCCGGGTGGGCAAATATGTGGATTTTTTCCTCCAGCCATTGGTGGGGAAGATGCCTTCCTTTTTAAAGGATACGAGGCAGGTCATTAACACTTTATCTAGCCTCAGACCGTCTCCAAATATGTGGTTGGTCACCGCTGATGTTGTGTCATTATATACGGTGATCCCACATAACCTTGGACTAGAAGCGGTCTCACATTTTCTCGAGAGAGACTCAGGTCTGCAGAGGGAACAGATTTTTTTCATTATGGAGTTGCTGCAGTATGCAGCGTCCCATAATTTCTTTTGGCACAATGGCCATTATTACAGGCAGGACCGTGGAGTGGCGATGGGGGCTAAATATGCCCCCAGCCTGGCCAATTTGTTTATGGCCAAATGGGAGGAGGACGTCGTCGATGTGGTCTCTAGGCCCCAGATAATGCTGTGGGCCAGATACATCGACGACGTCCTCCTCCTATGGAGAGGTTCTGAGGCAGATTTATCTTGCTTCATGTCCTTTTTGAATAAGAATGATAGAGGCATACAACTTAAGTATGAAGCCAGCCAGATAAGTATTAACTTTCTGGATCTGGTCATCTCTATAGATAAAGATCAATTTGTCACCTCGACTTATTTCAAAAGTTCTGACCGTAACTCCTTTATCCCGAGTGACAGTTGCCATCATAAGACCTGGCTGGGTGCAGTTCCGAAGGGGCAGTTCCTGAGATTGAAGCGAAACTGCACCAATCATGACACCTTCCTTGAACAGGCTGGAGTATTGACCCAACGTTTTATAGAAAAGGGATACCCACCTAAGGCTCTACATGAAACTCTGGAAATGGTCACTAACACCGACCGAGGAGAGTTACTTAGGGTTAAACCTAAAAAGAGCATCTCGGGTGATTTCAAGACCCCGTTTGTGACTGATTACTCTTGTCAGCATGCCAGTGTGAGACAGATAGTAGCCAAACACTGGCATGTTCTGAAAAGCGATAAATTTTTGAGGAAAATTTTGCCAGACAAACCACAGGTGGTCTTTCGGGGGATACAACCACTCAGAAATAAATTGGCCCCAAATGTCCTCGACCCACCTGAAATTCAATCTATGTTCCTTTCGGGTTTGGTTGGTTTTTTTAAATGTGGCAGATGTAATTCGTGTGTAGTGAATAAAGACACGCCTAAGAGGACCACAAGTTTTAGTTCCAGCTGTACGTCCACTAGCTACCCCATAGATACATTCATCACATGTTCAACGATGGGGGTCATTTATCTTCTTCAATGCCCTTGTGGGCTACAGTATGTGGGGAGGACCAAGCGGGCCCTACATATACGTCTGAATGAGCATGTGACGAACATCTTGAATGGTTTTTTGAACCATTCGGTTTCAAAACACTATCTGTTGGTACATAATAAAAACCCAGTTGGTACGACCTTCATAGGGATTGATAAATTCCGGGCTCACTGGAGAGGTAATGACTTGGTCAGGAGTATCTCAAGGTCAGAGATGATGTGGATACATACGTTGAGGAGCTATGAACCTCATGGACTCAACATAGAAGTTGACGTTAACTGCTTCATAGAGAATTCTTGAATCGGTTTTAGCCTTTGGATAATTTTTGGATATATTATTTAAATTTTTTCAAAAAATTTTTTTATATATTATATACATTTCTGTCACTAAAAAATTATTCTCAATTCACATTAGCGCCTTTTATCCCTTCTAGAGGGTGTTGCTTTTTGCAGTAATTTTCGTTGTACCACTCAATATGAATGTCACGGATGGATATATAATAATTTGTTTTGCTATTATATACTTTTGGGAAAAAAATTTTTCAATAAGGCTTAATGCCGAAATCAATTGATGTAAATTTGGTTTTTTAAACACAGTTTAGACTGTGCCCTTGTTCACTGTCACGGTGTATTTTGTCACTGAAGCCCTGGTTAGGTTGACTATATGTCACATGTTGATCATGTTGATCATGACCATGTGTCTTTCATATGTTTTTTTCACTGTTTTTGGTACAGCTTGATCTTTGTCACTGAAGTTTCAACTATGTTGACCATATGTCATTCATATGTTTAGACATTTATTATCATTATTTTTTTACTATTGTTATTATTTGATGACTGTATGCTTGCTATTAGTCATCTAACGTCATCTTTTAATTATACTCAATGTTGATGTTGTTGCCTGAGGACTGCAAGCCTGCCGCTACCATCTGAACTCCTCTCTAGGCTGCTAGGTTGGTTACATGGATGTCCCGAAGGCGTTCGTTTGGGTTGTAACCAACCTAATTCCTATGCCTGGGGGGAATACGATTGGATTTCCCATTTTTCTAAATATGTTTTTAAATATTTTTTTGTTGTTCTCTATAGCTCTGCGCCTCCAGCGTATCTATCACCAGTCTATGTGTCGTGACTAAGATTATTCTATGCTTTGTGGCACTATGTGCTCTATAGCACTAGCGCCGCTACAGCCCTTACGTTATCCCTGACTTAAGATGGCGGGCTTGCACTCGTCTGCAGCATAGATTCGACACGCCCCTATTGTGTATATAACGCGGTGACGCGGCACGTATCCTCATTCCCGTGAGCAAGTCTACTTTGAAGACGAAACGTTGGGAGGTTGTCGTGCTGACGTCACCGCGTACCGAGGACGTGCCTCGTTTGTTTGCCGGCCGGCTACTGTTATTATCTGCTCTAAGAAAACTTCTTAATCGTAAGTGTTCTACTTACTTTATTTTAATAAAAACTTGGCGGTACTTCACCATGTGAGTCTATTCTTTTATATATGATCTGGCCACCTGATTTCCTGGATCGTAAGGACCATCTGAGACCGTTTCTCTGCTATTCATCATATAATCTATCTATGCACCCGAGATCCCCTTATTGTGGTAAGGGTCAGTGTGTTCTTTTTGGTGGTGGTACTCTGTCTTTTAATCACAGTGTCTGTCAATCTTAGCCACTGTGGGCCAGTTAGAGTGTTCATACCAAAAGTTTTTTGCACTATTGTTTTGTTTTTTTTCCCCTGTCACTGGGTCGAGCTTGCTGAAGTTGGAGCTTCCACATCCACTGTGAACGGATTCTTGATCTCCATTATGGATGGCTCATTCTGATCCTTGTGATCTTTATTTCCGGTAAGGGTCAAACGAATTACTTTTTCATCCAGAAATCGATCCAGCATTATACACAAGAAATTGGACTCAGCAATATTCATAACATTGAACTTTATTTTTGATTAATTAACATTTGTTCTAATTTATATGTACACTTTTCTCTGGACTTTATTTGGTTGACCTTTTGGTCACTACTGAGAGGTGTCATTACACAACTCGTTTATATTTTTTTCTTTTTATATAGTCACTTATATATGAATTTTTGAGCGCAACTCCCTTTTTCTAATCATCCACGTTTATGTTGTATAACATTTTTGAGTTTGCTGCTGTTTTTTATTTATTTTACTTTTTGGTATGCGCATTTTTTCACTTTTCACATTTGATTCACTTGTGCCTACATCCCAACCCAAATGGTTTAAACCAGCAACACAATACTGAAACTTGTTTTTTTTCTGCCAATGAAAGTATGCGTATGCCATATCTGTTGGATCCCTGTGGAAGCTGGAAATAACTGTAGTAGTCTCCACTGCTGGGTCCAGAGCTGCTGCCCTGCTGGATAAAAAACACAGGGGCGTCACCCAAATAGCACAGGTGCCATTCAAAGAATAAGTGTGCTTCCTTCAAATGTCATATGGGAGCTGACTGCGGTGGGGAGCACATCGCATGGGACTGTATGCAGAATGCGTTACCTGAAATAATGACCTCCGAGGCATCAGGTGGGGTAAACTTGGCCGCAGGCCTTTATTGCTGGTATTATTTATTTAAATTGACCATGTTTATTAAGCAATTAACCAATTCAATACACACCATATAACAGATCACTCATTTAACTTAACCACCACCATTCATCAACCCAGTCACTACGACTCGGGTTGGATACACTTTATTAATAACTAACCCCTCTTGTTCATTACAAACCAAGAGAGTGAACCAGCAATAATTAGGCCGCGACAAGGGAGGGGGGGAGGGAGTTTTCAGGTAGGGGACACCTTGCGTTCTGACTGCTGCAGCCTGCTGCCTGGCTTAAATAACTTCTCCCCTTCCAGAAGGTTCCACCTGGATGTGTGACCTGCTCCTAACTACCCATTGGACCCTGGCTAATCCCCTGAGCTCTTTACCTTACAGGTGTGCAGGGGGAGGGGCCACCCTCCCCTCCCAGAGGCCCAAATTACCTATTAATCCCCAGGTGGGGGAAAAGGGGGACTTAAGCTATCCCTCTGCAACATCCCCATGTGCTCAGGGAGCTTAAGCAGCTCCCCTCACATTCATGGGACTGTATGCAGAATGCGTTACCTGAAATAATGACCTCCGAGGCATCAGGTGGGGTAAACTTGGCCGCAGGCCTTTATTGCTGGTATTATTTATTTAAATTGACCATGTTTATTAAGCAATTAACCAATTCAATACACACCATATAACAGATCACTCATTTAACTTAACCACCACCATTCATCAACCCAGTCACTACGACTCGGGTTGGATACACTTTATTAATAACTAACCCCACCAGCCGGGATTGTTTCCAGTCTGACCGCCTAAACAAGACCGGCCCAACCACCCCGCCTCGCGGCCACCTCCACCATATTCTGCAGGTTATTGTTGAAAATGTCGAGCCCAATTTCAGATAGATGGACCCCATCCGATCTGAAAAGCCCCGCAATTCCCCCTTCTAGATCTACGTGCCTGAAGGACAGACCTCCAATAGTGGGCATAAACTTTGCTATTGCCCTGTTCAACCTTTTCCTAACCCTCTCAAACGGAGAGCCCAACCACACCAATCTCGGAACTATCTCTGAAAAAACCAAACGCATCCCAGGGAAGGACTGACATAACTGGCCCAGGTCATATTTAATCTGGAACAACAAATCCAGGGACTTACTACGCCCTATATCGTTCCCACCGAGGTGGATAATCAAAATATCTGGAATAGGCATGGAATGGAACAATAAACCCAACTCTTCGAACAGATTTTCCCATACCATACCCCTCCTACCATGCCATACAATGTTCACCAACTGGGGGTCGAAATTCAAACTCCCGGAATACACTCTTCGCAGAGCTCTCCTTTCGGCCCAGAATATGAAGGAGTGCCCTACTATCCAAACTGATAGGGCCTGACCTGAAAAATTAAACAAAACAGTGAGGACGAATGTACAATTTATAAGCGTCAGATTGCCATCTACCTATACGTTTGATATTAAAAACGTCAAGACCCAACCTGGCTGCCTCTGTCGCCGCACCAATGCGAAATGAGTGCGAGGAGAGGGGCAACCGACCCATATCCAGTACACGTAAACACTTTTGAAAGACAGAATTGAACTGGTAACTGGTCAAAGGAAGGCCGTTATTGTGTACAAAGAAAGACCCCCCTTCTGAACCCCTCACCTGCAGGAACTGACCTACTAACTTGACCGGACAATATGGAGAGCCCGGTAAAGCCAGCAGTTTCATCCATGCACCCTTCCCGAACTGGTCCGTTTTTGATCTTGGGACGAAAATTGTGAGACCGGAACCCTCCAAAAAAATGTGAGACATGAGCATATTGGAGTCAGCCTTCTTATTTGGAGACACAATCTCGGATAACCGAAACGCACCGAAAAACATTAACGAAAAAACAGCCCGGAAAAGGATCGCCTCGTAACGCGAAAAGCAGACTAATTCCGCTGCCGAGCACAATTTAGCGAGGATAGCCGGAGTTACCGCCATTCTGCTGTCCTTGTTGTATGTACCTCTTCTATAGCCTTTCAAGGCCTGCTTTACCGAAAAGAAAGAAGAGCACGAGGGGTGGTTATTTAGTTTACCAAAAAACGAAACCCCGGCCAGAGTTTTATTAACCTGAGACCAGGACACAGAGCTGGCCAGTAATTTGTTCAAAAAGGACAAAACCAAACCTTCCGAAAAAGCTAACTGGTCCTCTCCCAGAGAAACTATGTGAGCCAGCCACATCCGCCAGGCCGATGAGTACGCTGCCAGGGTAGCGGGGGCGACAGACTTCATAATGTTTTCTCGAACCAAATCTAGATCAGTTCCCATAAATGAGCCGGGCACTGGAACCCTTCCTCGTCCGCAGCTGGGAACAGCAACTTGAACCTCCTCATCTGTAAACGCGAGAGAGAGTCCGCAATGACATTCTGTTTTCCCGGCAAATAACGAGCCTTGACCCAAACATTTAGACTCAGACATTTGAAAACAAGGTATCTAATCAGCGAAATGACAGGAGGAGATTTGGATGATAAACAATTTAGAGCAAAAAGCACCCCTTTATTGTCAGTGCTGAAAAGTAACCTTCTATTTACAAAGTACTCCCCCCAAATCTCCAATGCGACCAGAATGGGAAACAGTTCTAAAATCACTATGTTTTTAAGATAACCTTTCCTTCGCCAGCAGGGGTGCCATAGCGAAGCGCACCAATGGGTTCCCCATATGGCTGACAAACCCACTGACCCTGCTGCGTCTGTGTATAAACAAAAATCCTCGTCTGATACAAACTCTGACTGAAAAATTGCTCTGCCATTGAAATTAACCAAAAATTGCGACCAAACCAGAAGGTCCTCCCGAATCTCGGCCGAGATTCTGATATGGGAGGAAGGGGACTTGAATCCCGAAATAGCCAAATAAAGGCGTCTAGAAAATATCCGCCCCACGGGCAGTATTCTAGCCGCAAAAGCCAACAGACCGAGCAATTTTTGGATCTCTTTTAAGATGACCTTCTTCCTTCTGATTATGCTGCACAAATGGTCCCTTAATTGGGAGACCTTTTCAGCTGGTAGCTCAAACTCCATTGCCACTGTGTCAATGGTGATGCCCAGAAAAACCAACCGTGTTGTAGGGTATATCGTCTTCTCATGGGCCAAAGGAATGTTGAAGGACTCACAAATCTTCAAAAAAGAAGACAACACCTTTGAGCAATCAGCCGCTGAGATCCCCAAGAAAAGGAAGTCATCCAGATAGTGTAACAAAAAGGATGAACCAGAGTGCATCTGCACCACCCATTCCAGAAAAGTGGCGAAGGATTCAAAATACCTGCAGGAGAGCGAGCAGCCCATTGGTAGGCAACGATCAAAGAAAAAACAGCCATCAAAAACAAAACCTAAGGAACTGAACGACAAAGGGTTAATGGGTAATAAACGAAAAGCTGACTGAATGTCGGTCTTGGCAAGAAAGGCTCCTTGACCTAGCAAACGAATTTTAACCAATGCATCGTCAAACGTTGAATACTTCACTGACGACATCTCTTCACTGATTTGATCATTCAGAGAATCCCCTTTAGGTGAAGACAAGTGATGTATCATCCGGAACGATCCCTGTTCCTTTTTAGGAACGACACCCAAAGGGGAAACTCTGAAGTTCTTAAAAGGGGGGTGAGAAAAAGGACCAGCAATCCTACCGTCTTGCAGTTCCTTACAAATTTTGTCCCTAACCACCTCAGGGAAGTCTAAAGCTGACTTCAAGTTCTTACCTATAACGCAGCCTTGACCTTCAAAGGGGGGAGAACAAAACCGTCCCTAAACCCTTCAAATAGCAGCTGGGCCATCTGCCTGTCTATGTATATTTGCAGCCACGGAAGCATTCTTTGCAGGCTCACCGGTGATAACGCCTTTTGGAAAGGATTCCCTGTACTGAGGCTGGTTAGCGATAGCCATTTTTTTGAAGCACTTGGTAACGGGGTGTGCTCCTGCGCAAAATGCGCACTCATGTCTGTATCTGCAACTACCCGGGAATCTGCATTGAGCATCATTGAATGAAAAGCATATGCCTTTCTTGTATGCAGTGCCTGGTGCACCTGCGGCAGAGGGCTGTGGCTTTGGATTAACTAGTAGCCGACCAGCCACCGTCATTATACGGCGGCAGGTCGGCTCTCCTGGGCGAGAGCCCGTAGCTATACGTCCTATCGTATAGCCGCCACTAGGGGGCGCGTGCGCGCCGCCGGAGGCGCGCGCGCGCGCTCCCCGCTCGCCCCCGACTCCCGTGCGTGTGCCCGGCGGGCGCGATCGCCGCCGGGCACACGCGATCGCTCGGTACAGAGCGGGGAACGGGAGCTGTGTGTGTAAACACACAGCTCTCGTTCCTGTCAGCAGGGGAAATGCTGATTTTCTGTTCATACAATGTATGAACAGAAAATCAGTGTTTCCCCTAGTGAGGCCACCCCCTCCCCCACAGTAAGAACACACCCAGGCATACTTAACCCCTTCCCCGCCCCCTAGTGTTAACCCCTTCACTGCCAGTGGCATTTTTATAGTAATCTAATGCATTTTTATAGCACTGATCGCTATAAAAATGCCAATGGTCCCAAAAATGTGTCAAAAATGTCCGAAGTGTCCGCCATAATGTCGCAATACCGAAAAAATATCGCTGATCGCCGCCATTACTAGTAAAAAAAATATTAATAAAAATGCCATAAAAATACCCCCTATTTTGTAAACGCTATAACTTTTGCGCAAACCAATCAATAAACGCTTATTGCGATTTTTTTTACGAAAAATATGTAGAAGAATACGTATCGGCCTAAACTGAGGAAAAAAAAAGTTTTTTTATATATTTTTGGGGGATATTTATTACAGCAAAAAGTAAAAAATATTCATTTTTTTCAAAATTGTCGCTCTATTTTTGTTTATAGCGCAAAAAATAAAAAACGCAGAGGTGATCAAATACCACCAAAAGAAAGCTCTATTTGTGGGAAAAAAAGGACGCCAATTTTGTTTGGGAGCCACGTCGCACGACCGCGCAATTGTCTGTTAAAGCGACGCAGTCCCGAATCGCAAAAAGTACTCTGGTCTTTAGGCAGCAATATGTTCCGGGGGGTAAGTGGTTAAACGCTCTTTGTGGCAGAAAAAGATTGAGCCATAGCCCGATATCTTTTGAACCCCACGCCAAATTGGGGTGCACTGCTAGCTTCTGACGAAACGACTCGTCGTATACGAACCACGCAACACCCCCAAAATTTTTGTAAGCCTCCAGCACAATGTCCAAATGTTGCAGCAGACCCACACTTTTCTCAGGACACTTTTCACACATAACACTAGAATATATCAAAAAGGCCTGTAACCAATTACTGAAACTTCTGGACACCGGCCTGCGCCTATCCTCATCACCTCTTTCATCCTTTTTTTCTTTAAATAAAGATTCCTTCGCAGAAGGTAAGAGTGACAGTAAGTCCACAAACTCACCTCTGACAATTTTCTCCTTCATAGCTACAGTCAAATGATACCCCAATGGTGAAAGCGTGCATGGCAACGCTTCCCTAGCGCACGTTTCTGGTACATTAACAGGAATATCTACACTATTTACAGTCTGTAACACCGCCGGGGCGGCTACATTACCCATTCCTTGCTCCCCTCGTACCTCCTCTGGGCTAGCCCATACTGAAGCTGCAGAGCAAGGTACATTCTGACTAGCCGCAGGCATACTAGGAGACATACCCGCAATCAGGGAGGACAAAGAAGCAGTTAGCGAGGTTAATAAATGCAATTGAGTCAGACTTTCATTACCTGGGCCTGGTGCTGTCATCTGGGAGCACACCACAGGTATCTGCTGCGCCTGAAGGGATGACTGGGTGTTGGAACCCTGGCCGCCTCCCCTAGCTCCAGCTGTGATTTGCGGCCTGGTGGCGCTGCTGCCGGAAACAGCCAGCAGCCTGGGGTCCTCTGCACTGCTACCTGCTGCCTGCGACACTTGTCCTGGGACCTGTGGAAGAGAGGAAAGAGAAAATGCCGGCTGTCCGCTAGGGGGGGGCTCCAGACCCCCTGCCGCGACCCGCACGCTGTCCTCCGCTTTTCCCCTTCTTCTGTGCCCCCCTTCCCGAGGGTGGCAAGCTGACTGCGGGCGAAGGGGGGATCCGATTCGACCTCCTGCGCTTGGACGGAAGAGGCTCCGGGACATCTAGCAGTGCTGGGAGGGTAAAGTTCACCTCCTCCTCCATGCTGCCAATAGGGGCGAATACTGCTGGAGTGACAGCTCCCCGGTCCAATGACCATGCCGACGCCGACAACGGCTCCAATAGGCAGGGAGCGCTGAATGAGGAGGAGGGCTGTGCTGTGCCAGAGGCAGACGCTGCGACAGCCTCCGGGGAAGAAGCTGATGCAGCCGACCCGGACTGTTCAGACGAGAAGGAGCCCAGCAGATAGCGACGCTCAGTACCTGGGGATAAAGAGAGGCACTGCTGCATCCACGCCTCACCATCCTCAGCACCAGCTCTTTCCAGGATACGCCGGACCAGGCTCTTCATGGCAAACTCTGAGGGAAACAGGAACACAGGAACAAGTTTTCAGGTAGGGGACACCTTGCGTTCTGACTGCTGCAGCCTGCTGCCTGGCTTAAATAACTTCTCCCCTTCCAGAAGGTTCCACCTGGATGTGTGACCTGCTCCTAACTACCCATTGGACCCTGGCTAATCCCCTGAGCTCTTTACCTTACAGGTGTGCAGGGGGAGGGGCCACCCTCCCCTCCCAGAGGCCCAAATTACCTATTAATCCCCAGGTGGGGGAAAAGGGGGACTTAAGCTATCCCTCTGCAACATCCCCATGTGCTCAGGGAGCTTAAGCAGCTCCCCTCACATTCATTCTAGAAGCACCTGTGGGTTTACCTGGACTCTGACACACCTTCTATCCTTCATTTATTCCACTTATGAACTATTATAAGAAAGATTGGTCACGGTGGACTAGTGACAATTAGTGCTGCTTTAGTAACCTGCAAAGCCCCCTTTTTTAAAGACGCTGTTGGAGTTTTATTATTTTGATTTTAAGAATGTGCATTTTTTGCTTTTATAGCGGCTGCTGAATTTTAGATGTGTGATTATTTTAAATGTTAATGGTAACATTATGTTTATATTTTAACCTGTTTTAAGAATTCTGTGAATTCCGTAGCGCTAGGATAGTGAAAGAAGGCCGGGGACTTCACTAGTTTTGTAAGTAAAGAGAAATCGTCTGTTCCTAGTGATTAACCTAGTGAACAGCGATCTCTCTCCTCCTCCAGTCAGTACACTACCACCACAGTTAGAAACATCTCCCAGGGAACACATTTAACCACTTGATCACCCCTTCCCTGCCAGTGTAATTTATACAGTAATCAGTGCATTTTTTTATAGCATTGATCACTGTATAAATGTCACTGGTACCAAAAAAGTGTAAAAAAAGTCCAATCTGTCTGCCGCAATATCGCAGTCACCGCCATTACTAGTAAAAAAAAAAGTCATAAATCTATCCCCTATTTTGTAGACGCTAGAACTTTTGCGCAAACCAATCAATATACCGTATATACTCGAGTATAAGCCAAGTTTTTCAGCACATTTTTTTGTGCTGAAAATGCCCCCCTCGGCTTATAATCGAGTCACCTTTTTGCGCCTGATCTCCCAGAGTTTGGGGACCCGGTACCGGCCGGCCGTACAAGTGTGCAAAGTTTGTTGTCCAGGGGACCTACGGCTGGGGAGCACCGATTTTTCAAAGCTGGGCACCCCTTCCATAGACTCCCATGTTAAACGGTAATTTCTCTAGTAATTTTGGGGACCCGGTACTGGCCGGTCGTAGGTACCCTGGACCTGGAACTTGGCACATATGTAGTCCCATTTCTCCTCTACAAGTGTGCAAAGTTTGTTGTCCAGGGGACCTACAAATGGGGAGCACCGATTTTACATTCCTTGTAATAGGAATAAAAGTGATATTTTTTTTTAAAGTAAAAGTGTAAAAATAACAAAACTAAAGTAAAATAAGCAATAACATTTTTTTTTATTTAACGTGCCCATGTCCCTGTGTGAACGCACATGTAAGTCGTGCCCGCATATGTAAACAGCATTCAAATCACACATGTGAGGTATCGCCGTGTGCAACAATTCTAGCACTAGACCTCCTCTGTAACACTAAACTGGTAACCTGTAAAAAGCGCCGCCTATGCAGATTTTTAACTACCAAAGTTTGACACCATTCCACAAGTGTGTGCAATTTTAAAGCATGACATGTTAGGTATCTATTTACACAGCGTAACATCATCTTTCACATTATACAAAATTGGGCTAACTTTAATGTTTTGTTATTTTTTAATTAATGAAACAGTTCCCCCCCCCCCCCCCCAAAAAAGGTGTTTGAAAAATTGTTGCTCAAATACCGTGTGACACAAAAAAATGCAATGAACGCCATTTTATTCCCCAGTGTCTCTGTTAAAAAAAAAAAAACATATATAATGTTTGGGGATTCTGAGTAATTTTCTTGCAAACAAAATTATGAATTTTACATGTAAGAGAGGAGTGCCAGAATAGGCCAGGTATGGTAGTGGTTAAGCTGGCCATAGGTATCCTAAATGTTAGCCGATTTCACTGAATTCTGACAGCAGCAGGTTCTGGCTGTCAGAATACAATAGTTGGCAGGAGAGATTCATCTGTATGTGCAGTTTAGTGAAGCCCACTATTTCCAAAGCCCTACTTTTTATCTTTTATCTAGATTATACACGCATGTAAAGTTGACTCTCTCTGCTATTTTATTTATTTATTTATGTATTTATTTATATATTTATTTTGCTATATGTGTTCACTATACAGCTGCATATTCTTCTCACTGAAACATTTATATATTTGCATTATATGTAATATATACCTTTGAATCAATAAAGCTCGCCTGAACTTTAATTTCAAATCAGCTTGATGATGTTATTTTTCTTTAGATAGCATCCACTCTCCTAATAAGAAAATGTTGCCTGCCAGCATGCTGTAAAGACCTTTGCTCTCTATGTGAAAGCAGTGGTCTCATGTGCCTGACAGGTTCGACGTGTCCCCAGTGAGTCAGAGCTAAAGACTCCAATCAGCAGAGATCAGTTCTCTAATTGCAGTGCTATGGGTCATAGATTATAGGCTATGACGGCTTTTTAATGAAAACAAACTATAGGACTTTGCACATCTTTTGTTTTGATGCACCTAAAATGTACTGTATTTAGTTGATTTAAACTGAAATTGAGCTTTAACCACCTCAATATCAGACACCCTTCCTTCTCAGGCCATTTTAAACTTTTCAGCGCTGTCACACTTTAAATGCCAATTACTCAGTCATGCAACACTGTCCAAATTAAATATTTATTATTTTTTGAGATATACAGTTGAACCTCGGATTACGAGCATAGTGCGTTCCAGGAGTATGCTTGTAATCCAAAATACTCGCATGTCAAATTGAGTTTTCCCATTGAAGTCAATGGAAACGAAAATAATTTGTTCTGCATTGACTTTAATGGGATGCAATACCGATTGCGGCCAGAGGTGGGGAGTGTGCCAGAGAGCGCCGAAAACGTCCAAAAAGGCCCGAGGACACTTTGACTCTTTTCCTGCGCCCCCGTACCTCAGGCCAAATGAGGTACTGCAGGCCAATGTTCGGCTTTTGTCAGCTCATGCGCCCCCGTACCTCAGGCCAAATGAGGTACCACAGGCCTATTTTCGGCTCTGCTCGGCTTCTGCGCCCCCATACCTCAGCCCAAATGAGGTACTGCAGGCCTATTTAGCTTGAACACTCGCAAACCGAGTCCGAATTTTTAAAAAAGTTGCTTGCAAATCAAAGCGCTCTCAAACCAAGTTACTCTTAAACCGAGGTTCCACTGTATAGAGCTTTCTTTTGGTGGTATTTAATCACCACTGAGTTTTTAATTTTTTGGCTATATAAACAAAAAAAACAAAAAAACATTTTTCCTAGTTTCTGTTATAAAATCTCTCCTCGTAAATTTAGGTCAAAATGTATTCTGCTACTTTTCTTTTGAAAAAAAACAAAAACAAATCAGTGTTTATTTTATTGTCATTTTAGCAAGTTTATGTCTCACACACACTATAGGTATATTAGGTAACACTTTCTGCTATGCCTCAGAGTATGAAGATACCACATGTCTGATATTTTTTTCACAGCCTAGATACATAGAAGTGCCCAAAATTCAAGGAGCACCTATGAGATTTCAAGGAGCATACATTTAGAGCTGGGGAATTTTTTCCCCTAAAAAAATCAGCATTTTTTTTTTAAAAAAGAGATTTACAATTAGATTCAAATGTTTTTGTTTTTTTTTGATGGGCACCACGTCGGTCCTGAGGAGCTGCGGCCAGGAGTTTTTAGGCGAGGCCAGACACCGCGGCCTCGCCTAAGAACTCCTGCCCGCAGCTCCTCAGGACCGACGTGGTGCCCATCCAAAAAAAAAAAAACTTTGAATCGAATCGTAAATCGTGTTTTTTTATTAAAAAAAATGTTTTTTTTTAGGGAAAAAAAATCCCCAGCTAAAACCTCCTGCCCGCAGCTCCTCAGGACTGGCGCGGTGTCAGCGCAGGTCCTGGGGGAAAAAAATTGAACAAATCGATTCTTTTTAAATATGAATCGATTTGACCTACCAACTCGATTTTAAAATCAAATAAATTTTTTCCCAGCCCTATATACATTACACATAAATTATGCATTCAATTTTCTGACTTCCTATCACATTTGTAGGCCCTGGAGCACCAGGACAGTGGAAACACCCACAAAATTACCCCATTTTAGAAAGCAAACGCAGAGGATCAGATACAGATCAGATACAGTGCTGTAGGTGCAGTAGGAGGTGCTGTTGAGCAGTTATCCTATGACGCAAAGAAGGTGCAAGGGAGTGCAGGAGTACAACGTGGTGTGTGGGAGCTGTGTGTAGGACTGGACCCCCTCCCCCTGCTGAGACTAGGACAGAGAGAGGCAGCGGGTGACGGTGAGCGGTGACAGGTGCAGGCATTGTAATGGAGGAGCGGGAGGAGTAGGAGTGACCAAAGACAATCCCAATCCAGTGACTCCATCAGAAGAGGCGGACTGGGAGACTGAGAGAAGCCAAGAGGTGACAGAGTAGCAGGGAGAGGTGGCAGTGGGTAAGTGTAAGCCGCAGACTGGAGGGGGGGTGTGTTAGGTATTACCAGGGAAGCGGCGGGAGTAATGACAGGCAGGTGGACCGAGGGAGACTGTATGATGTGTGATTGCCAAGGCGGCTGAGCAGGAGCAGAGGGGACACAGGGCGGCATAGTTGATAGAACTGACTGAATGAGTGTAGTGGGGACGCTGGCTGAGTAGGGTAAAGTGAGGAACTGAGTACTGCTGAATATTGTGGTGTAATTGTATATTGTGGGTAACAGAGTAGTGAGTACTATTGAGTAATTGAGGATTGTGGTACTCCTGAGTACTATTGAGTAATTGAGTATTGTGGTAATACTGAGTACTGGAAGTAATTGAATACTGTGGTACTACTGAGTACTGTGGAGTAATTGAGTACTGTGGTACTACTTATTACTGTTGAATAACTGAGTACTATCAGGTAGCTGAGTACTAGGGATGAGCTTCGTATGTTCAATCGTTCGTTGAATTACAAACGTTTTGGGCTGTTCGCGCCAAATTCAAGTGGCGTGTCACGGCCCATAATTCACTGCGGCATCGGCATCATTAAAATCACTGCTCCAGAAAAGACAACCGTATTTATAACTTTTTTTTCCATTGATACATGTTTCCTGGGGCAAGACCCGGGTTCTCAAACCCGTTTTACAACAATAACTTGCATATTAGGCTTTAAAATGAGCACTTTTGAATTTGAATGTTCGAGTCCCATAGACTTCAATGGGGTTCTAAATGTTCACGCGGACGCTCGGCCCGTTCGAAGGTTCTGGTGCGAACCGAACGGGGGGGGGGTGTTCGGTTCATCCCTATTGAGTACTATGGTAAACTGTTGAATAAGAGGGAGTGAGAGCACCATCAATAGTGATACAGTTGCAATAAAAAGTATGTGAACCCTTTTGGAATGATATGGATTTCTGCACAAATTGGTCATAAAATGTGATCTGATCTTCATCTAAGTCGCAACAATAGACAATCACAGTCTGCTTAAACTAATAACACACAAATAATTAAATGTTACCATGTTTTTATTGAACACACCATGTAAACATTCACAGTGCAGGTGGAAAAAGTATGTGGACCCTTGGATTTAATAACTGGTTGAACCCTCTTTTGGCAGCAATAACTTCAACCAAACGTTTCCTGCAGTTGCAGATCAGACATGCACAATGGTCAGGAGTAATTCTTGACCATTCCTCTTTACAGAACTGTTTCAGTTCAGCAATATTCTCGGGTGTCTGGTGTGAATCGCTTTCTTGAGGTCATGCCACAGCATCTCAATCGGGTTGAGGTCAGGACTCTGACTGGGCCACTCCAGAAGGCATATTTTCCTCTGTTTAAGCCATTCTGTTGTTGATTTACTTCTATGCTTTGGGTCGTTGTCCTGTTGCAACACCCATCTTCTGTTGAGCTTCAGCTGGTGGAAAGATGGCCTTAAGTTTTCCTGCAAAATTTCTTGATAAACTTGGGAATTCATTTTTCCTTCGATGATGGCAATCCGTCCAGGCCCTGAGGCAGCAAAGCAGCCCCAAACCATGATGCCCCCACCACCATACTTCACAGTTGGGATGAGGTTTTGATGTTGGTGTGACGTGCCTCTTTTTCTCCACACATAGTGTTGTTTGGTTCCAAACAACTCAACTTTGGTTTCATCTGTCCACAGAATATTTTGCCAGCATCCAGGTGCTCTTGTGCAAACTGTAAACGTGCAGCAATTTTTTTTTTGGACAGCAGTGGCTTCCTCTGTGGTATCCTTTCATTAAATGCATTCTTGTTTAGTGTTTTACGTATCGTAGATTCGCTAACAGGGATGTTAGCATATGCCAGAGACTTTTGTAAGTCTTTAGCTGACACTCTAGGATTCTTCTTCACCTCATTGAGCAGTCTGCGCTGTGCTCTTGCAGTCATCTTTACAGGACGGCCACTCCTAGGGAGAGTAGCAGCAGTGCTGAACTTTCTCCAATTATAAACAATTTGTCTTACCATGGACTGATTGTTGTGACTTAATTGAAGATCAGATCACATTTTGTGCAGAAATCCATATCATTCCAAAAGGGTTCACATACTTTTTATTGCAACTGTAAGTCTGTTTTAAAGTAAACAAGAGATCAGGAGGAATACGAAGAGGCATATTCTTCTGTTTTTTATGTGTCCACCTTATATCTGGATGAAGAACCACACTGATTTAGCAGGCTGTGTATTTAAGGCAAGAATTTGTTAAGGTTTAATAAAATGTCATTGGCAAAAAAGGAACATTTTATATCCCACATATGTCATATAGGTACCCTCAGATATTCAGGAGGGAGAAAATGGCATCAGCTAGAGGTTCTAGGCATAAAATAAAAAGAAGATTTGGGTGTCCAAGCTCAGGATAAGTGTCAGACTGCAGACCTTGTTCAACATGTCAATTAAATCAATGGTACGCCTAGTGTTGTCCGCAGTGTGCCTAACTGGGATAAATCCCACTTGATCTTTGTTAATTAATTTAGTAAGTACTGTATTTGGGTTAGTCTATTGGCCAGGATCTTTGTAATGATCTTATAATTGGGATTTAAACGTACAATTGTCAGGGATACCTGGATCTTTACCTAGTGTTGGTATAACAGAAATAAGGCAAAGTAATGCATAAATTGTGGGTAGGGAATTTTCCCTTTAAGGATAGAGTTATAAAGGGTCATTAGCTGAGAAGCCAGTGTATGTAAGGAACCTTTGTAATGGAAATAAGGAAGCCCATCTGGACCAGAGGATTTATGGGCTGGTAATTGTTTGATAAAATTTGTGAGCATTAAGCGTATGCAAATCAAAACAGGACAATTTAGGCAGATAGAGATCTGTAACAAATGAAAATGTGAAGTGTTTTTCATGGGTAAGGCAGTTTTAGAGTTTGCTATAAAAGTCTGCAAAGACCTTAGACATAGTCTTGGGGCAGTGCATTGGTATACCATCTGAGAAGAAAATCAGGAAAAGAATGAAAGAAATGTGGTTTGAGTTTATTAACCAGAAGGGATTTGGCAATAATATTCATGGCTAGGAACTTAATCTGATTATTTAGAGAAACCACTGTGCAGAGGCGTGATAACGTGGCGGAAAAATAAGGAGGTTCTTTTCAGTGCGTAATTTCCCCAATGAAGAGGTCTTTAAAATATTAGCATCTTTCTTCAGGAAAAAGTCTGCAGAAATGTATTGCCATCTAAAATATGTTTTGTGGGCCTCCCACAGAGTGGATGCTCCTGATACCAGACCTTCATTAAGCTGAAAAAACTCTGTTAAGGCTTGGGAAAATTGTTCTGTTTATATTTACATGGTGCAATAAATATTTGTTAAGATGCTAATGGCATTTTTTAGGAGAGGTGGTAGACAAAGTGAGATCCAATGAAATTAGAGGATGATCATACCAAGTCATTTGCTTGATTTCAGAGGATATTACACTCGTGAGGAGGGGGGTGTCAAAAACCACGAATCAGTCCGAGACAGAAGTACAGTTAAATCACACTTATTTAATAATAAAAATAAAAAGGTAAACAAAGTAAGCGTAGTCAAAACATAGCCAGAGTTCATTAACCGGATGTCCAAAAGCCAGTGATAAAGGTAGACATACAGCAAGCAGGATCTGTAGCCAGGGAACGTCAGTCAAGCAGATGTTCAACAGGAACGTAGGAGAAAGTCTCTTGTGATGTTAACATAGGCGAAGGCAAAGAGCAAATGAACTGGAAGGCTTAAAGTAGGCAGAGCTGACGAGCAGGATCATCAACAGGTAGATCACTGTGGAGAGATGGGAGCTGGCAACTAGCTGACAGCTGAGCTGCCAGCACAGAGAAGGAAGGGCTGAGCCCAGCCCTGACAGGGGGTTGAAATGAGGAAGTAGTCTAGCCAAAAATTAAATTCATGAGGGGGCAAAAAGAAAATTAAAACTGTCTGCCAGTTGAACAGGTTCGCATATCCCTCATGGGTGAAAGAACAGCTCTGAAATCACCCCCTACTATAGTAAAGGGTGGAGAAAAGCATTGTAGCACCTCAAAAGTATCCGTATTTCACCTGACCAGAGTTTGGGGTATAGACATTCATAAGCGTAAAAGATGTGGACATGTAATCGCAGGTCAGGATCACAAGGATCGCAACCATAGGGGTCCAGGTGTGACAACTTAATCTAGAGGGGTGGAGGGGGCAGGAGAGTCTAATTAAGATTGCCACTCCAGTCTTACCAGATGTGTCAGAAGCAACAAAAGAAGTAGGAAAAAAAATTGAAACAAAATTTAAGCCCCAGATAGGAAATGTGTTTCCTGGACCAGGATTTTTGGCACCAGACTTTTTAAACTCTTTCAATGCTAACTAACCATTGTTTCCTAATTAGGTTTAGACCTTTGGCATTATAAGTTAATGTCTTTAAAGCCATAACCATTTAACAACATAAGGCACTGGTAAGTGTATTTTAGTGGAGGATAATCCACTGGTGTACAAAAAAAAAACTGCAGCAGAGTTCTTATTCAAACAAAAGGAAGAGCAGCACTACAGCCAAGGGTAAAGTGAAGAAGACCTCCTGGATGGATCCAAAGGAGCTTGTGTTGTGGAGGGTGGGAGAAGCGAGTCATCTTCAGGGAGAGGTGGAAGGCACAGGTTTTTGAGAAAGGCTTCCCCTTCTTGTAGGTCTTGAAAAACATGTTGAGTGCCATCTTTTGTGGCAACCAGCTGGAAAGGAAAGCCCAGAAGTAGGAAATCTTGTAGGTTTGAAGATGGAAGGTGATAGGATGCAAACTTTACCATTTTGCAAGTGTGATATAGGAAAGGTTGATGAAAATGTGGAGTTTATCGCCTTTGTAGTCAATCTGTGAGTGGTTGTGAGTAGTCAGTGTGAGGGTTTCTGTGCTGTCATAGTAATGAAAGCAAACCACAACATCCCTTAGTCTGTCTCCTGCTGAAGGTTGAGGAGCTAGGGATCTGTGAGCACGATCCAAATGCCAATCTATGTCAGCGATGTCAGGTGCAAAGGTATTAAATAAATCCAAAAGATAAGGGGTGTATGTTATTATTATAAAAATTTGAGTCAGCCCTAGTACTTTAAATGAGGTGCAACACACACAGCCACTAAATGAGTAGTAGATATGGTTTAGGAGATATTCCCCTTGCAATGAGTCGCTGACTGCAGCGGCGCATGTGCACAGGGGATTCTCGGCTGAAAGCCCGGCAGATGCCGGACCTTGCGGGAAAAAAGTCTCCCGCGCACATGCGTGGGAGTGACGACATCACGGCTCCAGCCACTCACAGCGCTGGAGCCACGATACCCAGAAGACACGCCGAGGCAACATGTCAGCTACATCGGCGTGGACCAGGTGAGTTACAGACACCTTGTTCTAAGGTAAGTATTTCATAATGAGCTAGTATGCAGTGCATACTAGCTCATTATGCCTTTTGCCTTACAGGTGACAAAAAAATAAATGTTTTGGGACTATACAACCGCTTTAATGAACAAATACGATTCTAGGCACATTACGTAGAACACAGATAAACACATTTCACGCTGATTTGTAATGGTTCATAACAATACATATCATACATCATTAAATATTCAATATAGCAAGACATAACCAAATGAAAAATTGCAGTGAGTCAACCCTCACGTCTTCAGGAATAAATGAAAATAATGAATGTCTGTAGAAGTAAAACATAGTATAAGGTATATAGCACAATAAATAAGGAATACTGTAAATTCAAAACTCTGGGGCCATCATTGAGGACTCCATACTTACAAGTCAGCTAAAGTTGGATCGCCAGGGACATCTGGCTTGGGAGCTGTGAAAATAGGACTCACGACGACCCAAGGGGACAAACAGAAGGTGAAAATTAGCCCATCCAATTATATCGCCAGAAGTAGTTGCTAAAATATGTGCCTAATCATTACATAATTACAAGTCTAGGTCCAACAGAGATAATAATGATAATATTAACAAAGATAAGCAGCAATATAATGGAGAACAGAAAAGGGAATGGTGCTATTGAAACAGTTCCTAAATATAGAAAATGCAGCAAAGAAAAATCAGTGAAAAAGAAGATTATAAAAAAATATATATTAAAAATATTTAAATACCAACCACCAAGTCTGCAAATAAAAAAAGAAAGAATATAGATTGAATGAATGCTAACACCAAAACCCATCCATAGGTGTAACATGTTGGAACTGAAAAGCCAAATATTGCTTTACAGTCGCTGGAGGTGAAAAGAAATGGAAGAGAAAATCCTCCTCCTATCCCTCCCATTTAATCCCCAAGGAGAATCGCAAATCCTTCCTAATGCCATGTGAGGGCAGCCAGAGGGGGAGATGCACACATGAAGAGACATCTGCCACCACATGGAAGAAATGCACCAAGGCGCAAATCTCAACAGGGCGCAAGGGAATGACATAATGCGCACCGGCATGATGATGCCGCAGACATCATGTGCCCGGCACAAACATGGCGCCGATGTCATGTGGGCCCCACGCATCACGGGCGAGTGTGCAGGGACGGCGAAGGAAGACGAGCCTCCCAATGGCGCCACAGCTCCTAGGATAGGATAACCTCACTGGCCGCTCCTAACTTTGGAAAAGCCACATAAATATTCTGCAAGTCTAACAATCAAAATGGAAACATGATTTAAGCATAGATATCTTGCATCATAAACGCTTAATAAAGAACCACAAGGTGCAGCAGATCACAAGTGGGCAAAGTTGTTTTCCACCTAACATCAATATAGCAAAAAATAAAATATGTGGTCTGGTGCCCCCAGTGATGCACCTCCATCCCTCATATATATATCTAATATATATACATAAAAACATGAGTTAGCCCTAGGACTTCAAATTAGTTGCAACTCACACAGCCACTAAATGAGTAATAGACATGGTTCACAATGTATTAATTAATAAATACAATTCTCCTCACATTACATAGAACACAGATAAACACATATCAAGCTGATTTTTAATGGCTCGTAACAATACAAATCATACATCATTAAAATTCAATATAACAAGACACGATCAGATGAAAAATTGCATCCTAAAAACTTGATGCGTTTTGTGAGTCAACGCTCACTTCTTCAGGAGTAAATGCAAATAATGAATGTCTATAAAGTAAAACAGTATAAGGTATAAGGAATACTGTAATTCAAACCTCTGGGGCTACCATTGTCGACCGCATACTTACAAGTCAGCAAAAGTTGGATACACATGATAATACTTCCAATAAGTGACCGCCAGGGACATCTGGCTTGAGAGCTGTGTGAAGTTAAGTAAAAGAGTCTGGTGACAGGAGGTGTGAGAGATAGAAGGCTGGAGAGTACTGTAGCATAGAGAGTAGGTTTACAGACAGAAATAACAAGAGAAAACAGAGTTAAATAAGAGAAAAGGAGGGATAAAGAGAGGAATGGTGTAAAATAGAGGATTGACAGGTTAATAGGTGATATCCAGGGAATAATGAGGGTTATTTATTTTGACTTTTTATTGCAAATATCCAAGAAAAAGTACAAATTGTAAACATGTCTCTCAGAGGAAATAAGTACTCACTATATAAATGCAGCAGGCTTTGTACACTGGTCCAAATAATTTGGTGGAGGGAGGATTATGGTGTGGGGTTGTTTTTAAGGGGTTGGGCTTAATCCCTTGGTTCCAATGAAGGGAACTCTTTAGGCATCAGCATACCAAGAAATTTTGAACAATTTCATGCTTCCAACTTTGTGGGAACAGTTTGGGGATGGCCCCTTCCTGTTCCAATATGACCATGACTGCGCACCAGTGCACAAAGCAAGGTCCATAAAGACATGAATGTGCAAGTTTGGGTTGGAGGAACTTGACTGACCTGACCTCAACTCGATAGAACATCTTTGGGATATATTACAGTGGAGACTGCGAGCCAGGCCTTCCCGTCCACATCAGTGCCTGATCTCACAAATGTGCTTCGGGAAGAATGGTCAAACATTTCCATAGGCACACTCCTAAATCTTGTCAACCACCTTCCCAGAAGAATTGAAACTGTTATTGCTGCAAAGGGGGGGCCAACTCAATAATGAATCCTACAGGCTAAAACTAGAATGCCATTAAAGTTCATTTGCGTGTAAAGGCAGGCTTCCCAATACTTTTTGGTAATATAGTGTAAGAGATAAAGTTCGTAAAGAATCATCTCTGGTCTCTTGGCCTGTAATAAATCCGGTCTGATCAGGTTTTATTTAATGTGGGAGAAGAGGGAGCAGCCTGGTAGAATGTGTGCATATCATTTTAATGTCACTGTTGAGTAAGGAAATAGGACAGAAGCTGCTACAGCACATGAGGTCTTTCCCAAATTTTTGGGATAACCAAGATATGAGCCATGAGAGATTTGTAGTGTAGACCCTCTGTTCCCAAAGAATTGGCCTAAGAGGTAAGGTGGGGAATTAAGATGTCTTGGAACTTTTTATAATATAGAGTAGTTAAGCCATCTGGCCCCAGGACTTTTCCTAAAGGCATGAACTTCAATGCTTGGAAAAATTCCAACTCAGTGAGGTCTGCATTTTAATGGGAATTTTGATTCATCTGACTAATGTAATTGAGTGGGGCACATGCTTTTCTTCTAACGAAAGTGGAGCCAACGCACCCCACATATTGTAAAGACTAGCATAAAATTCTCTGAAGGCTTGAGCAATGAGTGGGTCACAATGCACCAGTTCGCCCTTTGATGATTTAATTTTGAACACAAAAAAGCAGTTTTCTTCTCTCTTAAGGAGTGCAAGCAATTTGCCTGGCTTATCACCCTGTTCATATTTATTTTGTGATACAAACTGAAAAAGTTACTTATGGTTTGAGTTAAGCATGGATTTAAGTTCTTCTCTCTTCTGTGTTAAATCTTCCAAAAGGGATTTATGAAGAGAATGTTTATGCACGCTCTCCAGAACAGCACCTGATGCCGTAAGTCAGAGAGCAGTTGACGGTGCACTTTTTTATTTCTAGCTCCAAGTTCAATAAATTTTCCCCACAGTGGCTTTACGAGCCTCCCATATATCCAACGGGGCCAAGTCTAAAGAAGCATTATCAGCAAAGTCCTTTACTCTCCGGCAGCACTCACTTGGTTTATATAAAGAAACAAAACTTTGCTGATAATAACACTCGCACTTAAACGATAATGTACTATCATGAAATTCCAAAGAATGATAGTTATAAGCTGCTACCATAAAACATATAACCATATAATAATAATAAAGAGAAAAAGTCCTTCACTCTCAGGCATCGCTCAGTTGGTAAGTAGAAAGAAACAAGAGAGTAGCAGTTCGTCCACTCTCTTGACCTTGATGCAAATGGTGACCACCACTCCCCACAAGACACCACACGGGAATAGATCAGGCATGTCCAAAGTCTGACCCGTGGGCCACGATTGTTCCAGTTTTGAACGGCCCGCCTGGTTGTCTGGACATATACAGGTGGTTCTCCAAAAATTAGCATATTGTGATAAAGTTCATTATTTTCTGTAATGTACTGATAAACATTAGACTTTCATATATTTTAGATTCATTACACACAACTGAAGTAGTTCAAGCCTTTTTATTGTTTTAATATTGATGATTTTGGCATACAGCTCATGAAAACCCAAAATTCCTATCTCAAAAAATTAGCATATCATGAAAAGGTTCTCTAAACGAGCCCTTAACCTAATCATCTGAATCAACTAATTAACTCTAAACACCTGCAAAAGATTCCTGAGGCTTTTAAAAACTCCCAGTCTGGTTCATTACTCCAAACCGCAATCATGGGTAAGACTGCCGACCTGACTGCTGTCCAGAAGGCCATCATTGACACCCTCAAGCAAGAGGGTAAGACACAGAAAGAAATTTCTGAACGAATAGGCTGCTGTATCAAGGCACCTCAGTGGGAAGTCTGTGGGAAGGAAAAAGTGTGGCAGAAAACGCTGCACAACGAGAAGAGGTGACCGGACCCTGAGGAAGATTGTGGAGAAGGACCGATTCCAGACCTTGGGGGACCTGCGGAAGCAGTGGACTGAGTCTGGAGTAGAAACATCCAGAGCCGCATTCCCCAGGTCAAGCCACTTTTGAACCAGAAACAGAGGCAGAAGCGCCTGACCTGGGCTACAGAGAAGCAACACTGGACTGTTGCTCAGTGGTCCAAAGTACTTTTTTCGGATGAAAGCAAATTTTGCATGTCATTCGGTAATCAAGGTGCCAGAGTCTGGAGGAAGACTGGGGAGAGGGAAATGCCAAAATGCCTGAAGTCCAGTGTCAAGTACCCACAGTCAGTGATGGTCTGGGGTGCCATGTCAGCTGCTGGTGTTGGTCCACTGTGTTTTATCAATGGCAGGGTGAATGCAGCTAGCTATCAGGAGATTTGGCACTTCATGCTTCCATCTGCTGAAAAGCTTTATGGAGATGAAGATTTCATTTTTCAACACGACCTGGCACCTGCTCACAGTGCCAAAACCACTGGTAAATGGTTTACTGACCATGGTATTACTGTGCTCAATTGGCCTGCCAACTCTCCTGACCTGAACCCCATAGAGAATCTGTGGGATATTGGGAAGAGAAAGTTGAGAGACCCAACACTCTGGATGAGCTTAAGGCCGCTACCGAAGCATCCTGGGCCTCCATAACACCTCAGCAGTGCCACAGGCCGATTGCCTCCATGCCACGCCGCATTGAAGCAGTCATTTCTGCAAAAGGATTCCCGACCAAGTATTGAGTGCATAACTGAACATAATTATTTGAAGGTTGACTTTTTTTTATTAAAAACACTTTTCTTTTATTGGTCGGATGAAATATGCTAATTTTTTGAGATAGGAATTTTGGGTTTTCATGAGCTGTATGCCAAAATCATCAATATTAAAACAATAAAAAGGCTTGAACTACTTCAGTTGTGTGTAATGAATCTAAAATATATGAAAGTCTAATGTTTATTAGTACATTACAGAAAATAATGAACTTTATCACAATATGCTAATTTTTGGAGAACCACCTGTATATGTTTTGTGACCCCCAACGATTTTCCAGCCCTGGGGCCACAAAAGATATATAACTTTTATCACTAAATGGTGCATTGCAGGCCAAATCCTGCCCGCCACTAATATCATTCATTACATGGGAGGCGTGGCAGGTCTCTCCTATATCATCTCATCACTCCCCCTTCCTCCCCACACACCTTATTCACACAAGCCTGGAAGCCCTGCAGGTCCGGACAAAGGGTGGGATCTTTCAAGTTACAAAGCAGGTGATTGGTTGCTAGACAGTGGGGCGGTCCCAGCAACCAATCACCCGCCTTTAACTTGAAAAGTCCCGCCCTTTGTCTGAACCTGCCATGCGTGCTTCCCGGTTGTGTGATTAAGGGAGGGCAGTGTGTGGAGGGGGAATGCTGCGTTGATGAAAGGGGCAGTCTGACTCTAATATTGAGGGAGGACTGTGATGTAGGGAGTCTGTAATAGGGAGGGAGTCTGTAATGGGGGCGGGGTCTGAGATGGAGTGGGGTCAATGAAGTGGGCTCTGTGATGGAGCGGGATGGACTGGGGATCTGGGATGGACTGGGGATCTGGGATGGCCTGGGGATCTGTGATGGACTGGGGATGGACTGAGGATCTGTGATAGAATAGGGATGGACTGGGGAATTCTGTGATGGACTGGGGATGGACTGGGGATCTGTGATGGACTTGGGATCTGTGATGGACTGGGGATCCGGGATGGACTGGGGATCTGGGATGGACTGGGGATCTGGGATGGACTGGGGATGGACTGGGGATCTGTGATGCACTGGGGATCTGTGATGGACTGGGGACAGACTGGGGATCTGTGATGCACTGGGGATCTGTGATGGACTGGGGACAGACTGGGGAATTCTGTGATGGACTGGGGATCTGTGATGGACTGGGGATCTGTGATGGACTGGGGATGGACTGGGGATCTGTCATAGACTGGGGATCTGTCATGAACTGGGGATCTGTCATGGACTGGGGATGGACTGAGGATGGACTGGGGATCTGTGATGGACTGGGGATCTGTGATGGACTGGGGATGGACTGGGGATCTGTGATGGACTGGGGATGGACTGGGGATCTGTGATGCCCTTGGGATGGACTGGGGGTGGACTGGGGATCTGTGATGGACTGGGGAATTCTGTGATGGACTGGGGATGGACTGGGGATCTGTGATGGACTGGGGATGGACTGGGGATCTGTGATGGACTGGGGTGGACTGGGGAATAGTCCATCCCCAGTTCATCACAGATCCCCAGTCCATCACAGATCCCCAGTCCATCACAGATCCCCAGTCCATCCCCAGTC
This sequence comes from Rana temporaria, assembly GCF_905171775.1. Taxonomy (NCBI): domain Eukaryota; kingdom Metazoa; phylum Chordata; class Amphibia; order Anura; family Ranidae; genus Rana; species Rana temporaria. The sequence goes on from NC_053492.1 coordinate 189,978,453, forward strand.
CATCACAGATCCCCAGTCCATCACAGAATTCCCCAATCCATCTCATATCCCCAGTCCATCCCCAGTCCATCACAGATCCCCAGTCCATCCCAGTCCATCACAAATCCCCAGTCCATAACAAATCCCCAGTCCATCCCCAGTCCATCACAGATCCCCCAGTCCATCACAGAATTCCCCAGTCCATCACAGATCCCCAGTTCATCCCCAGTCCATCACAGATCCCCAGTCCATCACAGAATTCCCCAATCCATCTCATATCCCCAGTCCATCCCCAGTCCATCACAGATCCCCAGTCCATCCCAGTCCATCACAAATCCCCAGTCCCTCCCCAGTCCATAACACATCCCCAGTCCATCCCCAGTCCATCACAGATCCCCAGTCCATCACAGAATTCCCCAGTCCATCACAGGAAGGGGGTTGTCGAAAGAAGGGCAGAAGAAGAGAAAGAAGGAGAAAAATAGTATGGAAGAATGTAGGAAGCTTGCTAGCAACATGTCTTCTTCCAAAATTATGAGACAAATGGTCTCATTATGAAGTCGACATTTTTGCTAGCACCTCCTGTTAAATTGCAATTTCCAGATACAACTGAGTGACCTAAAGGTTGTTGCTAATGTTTATGCACCTTTGGCAGTGCATAAAATGTTGCAATAGTGGGGTGATTGTTTAGAATGAATGAATATTCCTCTTCGGAGACTAATTGTTTATTTACTCCTTTTTGCAGAATCGTTCTCAAATGCTGCAAATAATCCTGAGTGGGATCCATTGATAGGATTTCATAACTTTCCTCCTGACTCAGGATATCACAAAACATTTTTTAAATAATGTGCTCTCTCCATTAAGATGATATTCCCCTTTATATGCTGATTTAATTACCAACGGTTAGTGCGTAGCTCCTGTAAGGCAGTCCACTCAGTCCACTAATTAAGGTTAAAGTGTTTATTTCTACCTCCTCTTTTTTCCCAAAGGGTCTGTAGATCTTTTTCAACCAGCTTAACAAAAGGCTGGATGTGACTTCCCTGTGGGAAAGGGGGAGTGTGGTTACTTTTATATGGGGAGAAAGGTCCTGTCACCTCTCTAGCTCCTCCCTCGATTTCATTTTGTCATTTATTCAAGCAACCTCAACATTTCTCTATCTTTTGATGTAAATTTTTCACTTGGCTGAGTAGTTTGATCTTTAAATTCCTTCTTTAATGCAAGTTTTCTAGCAAACAAGTTGACTGTCTTTCACCCACTTGAATAAATCAAAATCTTTGGTGGGTACAAAAGAGACCTTTTTTAAAAACTGGTATGTGTGTTAGATTTATACTGGATAAATTGTAAATCTGTAGATCTTCTTGGGTAGATAAGGGGTTTATTAATGCTTGTTCCATCCCCTCCTGGTTCCTGTGTAGCCACACTTGTCCTGACTCCTCAGATGTTGGTAAGTTTATCCTTGAAAATTATCCTCTCTATTTCTAGAGGGTCTAGTTCTTCCTCTCTTACCCCGTCCTCTGGGCTGAGCATACATATATGTTGTATGTTCTTTACACATGTGCATTCGTTTTAGTCCGAATGCATTTTCGTCTGAATTTCAGGTACTTTAGTTATCGTTTTAACAAACGAAAACAAACGCACAAAATACAAAAACCGAAAGATCCGACATAAACAAATGCTTTATTTTAGTTTTCGTTGGTCGAATGTGCCTAACCTTAACTCTATTAGTCCACGATTATTCTACACTGAGAGAAAAGATTTGACATTATAGAGAGAAAAGATTTGACATTGTAGAGAGAAAAGATTCGACATTATAGAAAGAAAAGATTCGACATAGAGAGAAATAATCGCTGATGGAATTTGGTGGGGGAAGTAAAATAAAAATAATGATGATGATTAATGTTTTTGGCTGATTGTAACCAAAGAGGAGCAGTAAAATAGCTAGAACTAACTTGGCAATTCAACATGAACGATGAAGATTCGACAAAGCATCGAAAAACATACAAACGTCGAATCTGTCATTGAAGGTTTATGGTGTCTGTTGATAGTTCTAAGAAGATTCGACGGAGCAGCTAAACTGTACGACGCCACAATCATACATTTCCGGTCAAATGCTCAGCCCATAGGCTATAGAAAAATTCTAATGTTGGTTGACTAGTAATAATAATTAATAAATATACATATTACTAGAATTCTACTATAGCTTGTAGGCGGAACATTCGACCGGAAAAGTATGATTGCAGCGTCGTACAGTTTCGCTGCTCCGTCAAATCTTCTTTGAACATTCGTCAGACACCATAAGCCTTCAATGACAGATTCACCCTTAATTTGTTCGGATTTTTGGACGAATGCAATTTCCAACGAAAAACGAAATAAATAAAAACTAATTCCGGGAGTAACTAAATAAATTTATTTTTCGGACGAAAACGAAATTCTGAAACAAAATATTTCAGTGTGCACATGTCTAATGTTCATCATGGTCACTTTGCTTATCGCTGCCTCCCTCAGCCCCTGAACTCTCTGACTCCTGTGCTCTGTCTGAGTCAGATTGATTATATGCTGACGGGTTTGCAGCGTCATGACTACAAGACCAATTGTACACTGTGCCACTAGCATATGCTTGAGAATATCTTAAACATTTCTTCTGTTTTTTTAAGGCTTGCAGATCTGTCCCAACGATCAAGGAATTCTGCAACCCTAAGAATGATGATATGATTCAATTACAGTCATTCTTTAATTGTAGCTCTGAAGGAGTTATCTATGCCATGCAATGCCCATGTTCTCGTTTATATATTGGCAAGACAATTCTAAAATTTAGACATGTCTTGGAGCATATAAAGGACATAACTCTAAAAAGAGAGAGAACTCTGGCACGACATATGTGAGAAAGACACAGTGATCAATTATTTTATTTTAAAAAATTGGATTGTTGAGCTGAATAAACAGGGTCCTCGAAAAGGGGATCTGGACATAAGATTGTTAAAAGCAGAGGCAAGATGGATTTTCCAATTCTATTCAAGAGCATCTCATGGGTTAAACAAGGGTTTTACTTTTTTACCCTTTGTACACAATTAATAATACTAATTAAATAGGCTGCGCAGCTGATACCTGGATGCCTTGTAAATAAATAAGATAATAGACATGTATATGTGTGAATAATTAATAATCTAATAAATTAAGATAATGGCTTTGTAAAATAAAATAAAATGAAATAAAAAATATTCTATATGCCATTTTTTTAGATTTTAGAGTTGGTGTATAATATTTATATATTATACACTCGTATTATAAGAACTCTGAGTGTCTTCTCCTATTTCTCCACAAGATGTCATATAACAGCATTGCAAATGTATGAAGGCGATCATATTCCTGTAGAACTATAGTGCCGCCTTCTATTTCTCCACAAGATGGCATCTCGAATATGTGATTGAATTTTTTGCGATCGCACATATAGATTTGCAATACAGCCAAACACGCAAATGACATCATACGCACGCAGACGTAGCGCCCATCTTTGGGGGATTGACTATAAATTGGAGAGAAAACAAACAAATCAGCCATTTTATGATTTTCCACCTCCCACACGACCTTTGAGCACTGTGCAATACTTTCCCCTTATCTTTTGCACTTTAAACCTGACAAAGCTTTGTTTAAAGCAAAATATGTAGTTTTTTTGGTCTTCCTGTTCATTTGGGGAGTTTTTTGGTTGTGGGTTTACATGGCTTCAGTTGGGGTATAGCACCCGGTTTGATAAGAGATGAATGGTGATTATTAGAGGGCATACTATCTACAACGAGGTAGCAATTGTAGTACTACCTATCGGTAGGTAGGTAGAGCTGTAGATTGGATACTAAGCAGATACTTCAGATAGAACTAATCATACAATTATCTGAGCTGAGCTGTCGAACTGTTGAAAGATATTTATTTTAAACAGCTCATAGGCATCTGTCAGGTTTTCTATCATATTGACAGGTAGGGTATTAAAGAGATCAGAGAGAGATTAGAGAGATCCTGTTCAGATTAGAAGCAGGGAAGATATTTTTAGGAATAAAGATCCATGGTTAGATAGTGACCACTGTGCTAATCTCTCATCTTTAATTTTTTGAGGTGACCCCTTTAAGTAAAAAAACAATATTTTTTTCACACACTTTTCAATATTTGATTTGTGAACTAATTAAAGTTAGGTTTTAAGACCAATTGGCTTAGGTGCAGTGGGACACACACCCTCATGTTGTGGCTAAAATATCTCAGAACACTAGCAGATTACTTCTATAAGAAACGTTACAAAAACAAAATAATCACCAACAGCATAAACACAGCCTTGAAAACCTGAAGAGAACATCATCTCCAATACAAAGAGAAAAAAACAAATAACCTCTAGTAACCACATACAATCCAACACTAGAAGGGATAAAAAAGATAATCAAATATTTTCAACCCATCATAACAAAGGATGAGAATTCCCAACAACCCCCAATACTGGCATTCAGACAACCACCCACCCTCAGACATAAACCAATAAGCAGGAAACTGCATTCTGATTATGAAGTCACAAATAATGGAAACAAACCCTACAATCAAAAAATGCTGCAAATTGTGCAACCAGATCAATCTAAAAGTGTCACAAACACAAAAGGGACCATCAATATCATGGGATCATACAGCTGTACCTCCAGTAATGTTGTGTACCTCATCCAATTCAAAAGATGTAGCAAAGTATCTTATGTTGGTGAAACAGGACAGAAGTTGCAAGCGGTAAGGCATTTGCACAGACATACCATCAAGGAACATAAAGAAGATGAGTTCTGCACACCCGAGGGACATAATTAATCACAACCAGACAACAGTATGGAAGACCTCAACGTTTTAGTTCTTAAAGCGGAGGTCCGGTAAAAAAAATAAAAAAAATTAAAAGTCAGCAGCTACTAACACTGTAGCTGCTGACTTTTAATAAGGACACTTGCCTGTCCTAGTCGCCAGCGATGTCAGCCCCCGCCAAGGCCGATCCTCGTTCCTTGCAGCTCCAGGCGCCACCATACACAGTAAGGGAAACAGGCAGTGAAGCCATGCGGCTTCACTGCCCGTTTCCTACTGCGCATGCGTGAGCAGCGCGGCGCTTTGTGAATGGGCCGGCTGCTTTCTGGGATACACACAGTTCCCAGAATGCAGCGCGCCCCATTCACAAGAAGAAACCGAGTGTAGGAGGAGGAAAAGGATCCACCACAGAGGATGAAGAGGCAGATTCGGGACTTCCGCATAGCAACAGCTATTTTGGGTAAGTAAACTTTTTTTTTTTTTCCATTTTCTTTTAGATTTTTGGAGTACATTTTTTTTTCAGGGTGGAACTCCACTTAAAAGGAAACTTTGAAACTATTCAGGAAAGGAAAACTTTTGAACTAAAAATGCTAGTTTTCTTTGACACAAAAAATAATGGCCTGAATTTAGATATTTTATTTTAGATATTTCTCACTCATTATCCCACAGATTTCCGACCCCCTCCGTGACTGTCATCAAATCCCCCCCCCCCCCCCCCCCCCCAAGTCTATAGCTCTCCCTCTGTCTTATCTCACTAAATGTTTTATTACCATTGCCATGTACATTTGTGCAAGTGTTTTATTTCCCCCCCCCCCCCCAGAGATTGTTTTTTTTTATAATCTGCTAAAACTTTTGTAAATTAGTACTGTTGGAACCTCTAAGAAGGGGACATACCCCATATACTGTCAAAAGTATTGGGACACCTGCCTTTACTCACACATGAACTTTATAGGCATTCCAGTCTTAGTCCACAGGGTTCAATATTGATTTGGCCCACCCTTTGCAGCTATAACAGCTTCAACTCTTCTGGGAAGGCTGTCCAATGGTTAGGAGTGTGTCTATGTGAAGGTTTGACCATTCAATCAGAAGCGCATTTGTGAGGTCAAGCACTGATGTTGGACGAGAAGGACTGGCTCTCAGTCTGTACTCTAACTCATCCCAAAGGTGTTCTATCAAGTTTAGGTCAGGACTCTGTGCAGGCCAGTCAAGTTCATTCTCCCCAAATTCACTCAGCCTTGTATTTATGGACCTTGCTTTGCAATACCTTTGGCAATATAGTGAAAATTGTCTGTATCTATGGTGCTCAGCATCCCTTTTGAAAAGTAAGATTTTAATCAATATCTCAATAAACACAAGGGCCATTTCCAAATTTTTGACAAACCTGAATTTTACAGAACATTTGTTTAGCTCCATTACATGAAAGTAAGAATAATAATATAACTTATATTACAAAATCTTCAGTTTTACTTAAATTAGTTGATGCAAAAATTGATACACCCCACAACAAAATCTACTACAGCTAGTATTTTGAATGACCTCCATGATTTGTAAGGACAGCACAAAGTCTTCTAGGCATGGAATGAGCAAGTTGGCAACAGATTGCAGCATCTATATTCTTTCCATTCTTCAAGAAATAGCTCTTTTAGAGCCTAGATGCTGGATGGAGAGAGATGCTCAACTTGTCTTTTCAGAATTCCCCAAAGGTGTTGGGTTCAGATCAGGAGACATACTTGGCCACTGAATCACTTTTACCCTGTTCTTCTTCAGAAATGAAACAGTGGCCTTTTGATGTGTGTTTTGGAGCATTGTCATGATGGAAATGTGCACGCCAGCCAAGGGCATGGAGTGATGGTAGCATCTTCTCTTTCTTTTCTTTTTTCCAAAAAAATTACAAATGCAAATACATCAGTTAAAGTAAGTGACAATCATTACAGTGTTGCATAGTCCAAAGTACAAATTAAGATATGCATAGGTTACAGTTTCCTTGACGGATCCAACATTACCAAGGTTATACGCAATCAAGCAAAGAGCACATCACCGAAGATAATGTGGTTGACGTCAATTGTGGTAACAGGGACTTTATCCCAAATAAACATTCCAAGTGATGTGATGGTGCTAGTGAGATAAAACAAGATACCACTCAGAGGTATAAGGGGAAATCCTCTGGTAATCATCCAGGCTCGGAATGTATGATGTCAGATTTCTAAATGTCAAAAATTGCTTTAAGGGGTTATAGTATAGAGATATATATTTAAAAGGTATGTGATTGGTAGGGAAAAAGGAAGGGGGAGAGAGGGGGAAAGGGTGGTATTTGACTGGAGGAGGGGGCTGGGGGATAAAGTAAGGTTCAGGAGTTCCTCTGTTTGAGAGGGGGGTTGGGGGTGTGTGGGGGCGAGGGGTACCTGCCTACTCACTCGCCCTCCGGCCAGGGACATAAGCCTGATACATTCATTTTGGTGTTTGGCATAGCCTTCTGTCATTTAAAAGTGTTGCCAGCATGACCAAGTTTTCCTGTACACAGTACACAATATAGTGCAGTAGTTGCTATTACACTTCTGGCGGTGTATACAATACAGTGCACCCGTAGTGCAATTTCTACTACTTTTCTGGTGGTGTACATAGTACACAATACAGTGTTGTTGCAAAACAAAATTTACATCATGTCCGGAAGGCCACCAAGGAGAGCCAGATGCTCACAGGCCACTAAAAGAGGGCAAGCAGGCTCTGTGTCTACAGTCAACAGTGCTGGTCGTGGACACAGTGCATCCTCTGCACGTGGCCGTGGGGCACTCTTGCCTTATTTTTCTGCTGCTGGACATTGTATTGAGCCACAACATGCAGAAGAGTTGGTGGAGTGGATAACAAAGCTGTCCTCATCCTCCTCATCCTCTGTCACCCAGGCTCAGAGTAGTTTGCCTGCCAAAGCAACTGCCAAAGCGGCCTCTTCCATTGGCTCCTTGTCAACAGTCACTCCTTCCCTAGCCCCACCATCATGCACAGAGGAGTCCCCCGAACTATTCGACCAAAGTGTCGGGTACATGCTGCTGGAGGATGCGCAGCGATTTGAAGGCTCCGATGATGGTACCCAGGTTGAGGAAGGGAGTAAAGTGAGCCTAGAGAGAGGGCGGCCCAAGAAGGACAAGAAACTGGCAGTCATATTCCCCCAGTGGCCGTATACTGCCAAGTTTGCTCTAGTGATGAGCAGGGAGTGGATGATGAGGTCACTGACTCTACTTGAGTGCCTGATAGAAGAGAGGAGGAGGAGGCACATCTCCAATGAGGCAGGATGTCTTTCAGGGGGCAGCTTAAGGGCAGCCACCCTATTGCATCACACCGCAGAGCTAAGCAGGTGCATGGCCACTTATTTTGAAAAGTTCTTTGGTGTGGGCCTTTTTTGACACATGTGCAGCAGATCACACCATTGCTGTTTGCAACCTATGTCTAAAGCGGATAAAGCATGGGCAAAACAGCAGCCGCTTGGGCACCACATGCTTGACCAGACATATTACGGCCTCCCATGCAGTCCATTGGCAACAGTACTTGAAAGACCCACATCAAAGAACAAGGCAGACTTCTCCTTGCTCCTCATCTGGGATCTCCAACCCCACTATACCTCCAGTCCTCTCAGAAACCTGCACTGAGAGGAATGTAGGTATAGCAATAGGTGTCCCAAGTACTTGCGGCCAATCTGCTAGCGGTACACCACCATCTGATTTTAGCAGGCAAATTTCCATACCCCAGTTGCTAAACTGTATAAATAAATTTGGTCCCAGCCTTCCACATGCTCAGCGTCTGAATGCTAGCTTGGCCAAATTGCTAGCACTGCAACTGCTGCCTTTTCAGCTGGTAGACTCTGCCCCTTTTGTGAATTTGTGGAATGTTCCCAAATACCATTTATTTTCATGGAAGGCCATTTCGGCTCTCTACCGGCATGTGGAAGGCAATGTCTTGGCATTGTTGGACAGGGCTGTCAGCAGTAAGGTGCATATTACTGTTGACTCATGGTCCAGAAGGCATGGACAGGGATGTTGCCTTTCTTTCACGGCACACCGGGAAACTCTGCTGGCAGCTGGGAAGGATGCAGGGCAGGGTTCAGTATTGTTGGAGATGTTCCGCCACTACGCCTCCAAAACGCTAGTGGTGATTCTGCCACAGCTCTCTCCTCCACCCCCTCTTCTTCTTCCTCTATTGCCTCTTCCTCTGCAGATTTTTCGGGAACCAGCAGTGCTCCGTAGGCATTCAAGGGGCTACGCAAGCACTCAGGCAAAAAGATGCCATGCGGTGCTTGAGTTGGTCTGCCTAGGGGACAGGAGCCACACTGGGGCAACAATTCTGTCAGCTCTGCAGGGACAGGTTTAGAGGTGGTTGACGCCACGCCAGCTTCAGCCTGGAATGGTTGTATGCGACAATGGCACCAACCTCCTCTCCGCCCTCCAACAGGGACACTTGACCCATGTTCCCTGTTTGGCTCACATCCTGAATTTGATGGTGCAGCAGTTCTTGAGCAGGTAACCAGGCTTACAGGACCTCCTGAGGCAGTCCAGGAAAGTCTGTGGTCATTTCCACCAGTCATATAATGCCAGTGCTCGGCTGGCTTACATTCAAAGGGAATGCAACCTGCCCACCAACCGCCTCATTTGTGACATGCCCACCAGGTATAACTCAACGTTGGCAATGCTGCAGCATCTGCACACACAGCAGAGGGCCATCAATAAGTACCTGTGTGAGTATGGCACCAGGACAGGGTCAGGGGAGCTTGGCTTTTTTTCACCACAACAGTGGCTACTGATCAAGGTTGCATGCACTGTCCTGTCACCATTTGAGGAGGCCACAAGGATGGTGAGCAGTGACTATGCATGCATCAGTGATACTGTCCCTCTTATCTTTCTGTTGGAGCACACACTTCGTGGAATAATGGACAGGGCACTTGAGGCAAAACGGGGGAGGAAGAGGAGGACTTCCTCACCTCTCAAGGCCCCCTTTATCCAGATACCATTCCTGCGGGCCTGCCAAACATACAGGAAGAAGAGGAGAAGGAGGAGGATTGTGTCAGCATGGACCCTTCTGTAGACCACCCCTTGCTGCAGCTGCAACCGATCCCACTCTTTGCGTAGCAGGCGAGCTTCCTTCTGAGTGCTCTGGAGGAGTAGATCAGGGTGTTGGCTCTCCAAGGCCTTCAAGGCCAGGCCACAGAGGGGATCTTCCTGTTGGTCTCTCCGGAGGTCCTTCCGAGATAGCTTAGGTAAACCCTCCTCCGCAATTTAAAGTGACATCACAATAGCACTTAGGCAGCCCTGCAGCAGACACTCCGACTTCTTCAGCCCTGGCTCCACCTTTCACTTGTTGTTTCGCACCTTCACAAAGGGCTCTTACTCCCTCAGGGGTAAGCTGAGTCCATCCTCCTGAGTGGTCCAGAGAACAGTGGGGCCTTCTTGACAGTGCATCGGCGTCTCGATTCCCGACCCCTGGTCAATATTTCAGGCTGAAGGTAAATGCAGAGAGGGCAGCCAACCATCTATGGCCTGTGGCGTCCAATTTTGCTGTAGTGAGCAAGTACGTGAGAGGGTTGTTGTCCGTCTTGATCACAAATTCGGCACCATATAGATAGTCTTTTAGTTTGTCTACTACTGCCCACTTCAAGGCCAGAAATTTGAGCTTGTGAGTTGGGTAATTCCTCTCAGCAGGTGCCAGACTCCGGCTCACATAAGCAATAGGCCGTAAGTATCCGTCATGCTCCTGATAAAGCACTCCACCCAGCCCGTCTCGGCTGGCATCCACGTGCAGTTTGTAGGGTCTGGTAGGGTCTGCGTAGGCCAAGAACGGGGCAGTGGTAAGGCTCCACTTCAGGTGTCTGAAGGTCTCTTCACATTGCAGAGTCCACTGGTCTTCGATGGACTCTTTCTTTTTCCTGGGTCCCTCTTTTGGTTTTCCAGGTTTGTCTGAGCCTAGACCAGCTTCCTCTTCATTCTTCAACAGCTCAGTGAGTGGGTGAGCTATCTTGGCAAACCCTTCTACGAACCTCCGGTAGTACGAACAGAACCCTATGAATGACCTAAGCTTGGTCACATTCGTGGGTCTGGGCCAAGAGGTGGCAGCTTCTGAGGGTCTGTGGCCACTCCTTCGGCGGACACGATGTGGCCCAGGTAATTCACTGAAGGTTGATAGAATCGGCACTTCTCCATGGAGAGCTTCAGGCCTTCAGGCATTCAGAAAGACTTACGCCGGCGTATCTAATGATACGCCGCGTAAGTCCATGGATGCGCTGTCGTATCTATGCGCCGTATTCTTGTACTAAGATACGCCTGAATTTTGACTTCCTACGACTGACGTAGGTCTCCTATGCCGTCGTATCTTGCATATTTACGCTGGCCGCTAGGGGGCGCTTCCATTGATTTACGCGTCGAATATGTAAATGAGCGAGATACGCCAATTTACGAACGTACTTGCGCCCGTCGCAGTAAGCTACGCCGTTTACGTAAGGCGTACGTCCGGCGTGAAGATAAACCACCTCTATAGGTGGCGCAGCCAATGCAAAGGTATGGACGACGGAACAGCCGTCGGATTTTACGTCGTTTACGTAAGTCGTACGTGAATGGGGCTGGGCGTAGGTTACGTTCACGTCGTTGCCATTGAGCCATCGTATCTTAGGGCGGAAATTCGACGTGATTCTGAGCATGCGCGCGCATGCGCCGTTCGTACGGCGCATCATTTACATGGGGTCACGATTCATTTAAATACAACACGCCAACTACCTGCCTACTTTGAATTAGGCGGGCTTACGCCGGCCCATTTACGATACGCCAACGTAACTTAGGGAGCAAGTGCTTTGTGAATACTGTACTTGCCTCTCTATTTTACGTTGGCGTAGAGCATATGAGCTGCGCTATGCCCGCTTAAATATATACGCCGCTGTACGTGAATCTGGCCCTATGACGTCATCCAAATATACCAGCACCTCAATCAGGTTCATGTCGCCCACAGTCTTCTCCATCAATCTCTGGAAAGTTGCTGGGGCTCCAGACAGACCTTGTGGCATGCAATTGAATTCAAAGAATGCTACAGGAGTAATGAAAGCGGTCTTTTCCCTATCTTCGGGGTGCATGGGGATCTGGTAGTACCCACTTTTTAAATCCAGCACACTGAGCCACTTTGCCCCTGACAGGCTCTGTAAAGCATCTTCTATTCGGGGTGTGGTGTATTGGTCGGGAATGGTCCTTCGGTTCAGTGTCCTATAGTCAACACACAGCCGTAATGACCCATTCTTCTTCCTCACTACCACTATTGGGGAAGCATATGGACTCCGAGATTCTCAGATGTTTTTTGTCTTCTTCAGCTCAGCCAGCTGTTCCCGCAGGTCTTCCAAGTCTCCCAGTGGAATCCGCCTGACCCTCTCTCAGAAGGGTTTATCTTCCTCCAATCGAATCTTGTGTTCAGCACTTTTTGCCAGCCCCCCCTGTGAACTCACTTTTTGAAAACGCAGTTCTCCATCTCAGGAGCTGGGTTTTTGCTCTCTCCATCCAAGCAGGTGTTAGGGGAGTGTTTTTCGGGTAGAACTCTTCCATAGGAATCTCTCCCTCTTGTCCTCTCACGATACCAAACCGTAAGACTGGGGTTGCTTGATTCACCTGCCCCAGCAACACTAACTGGCATCTTCACAGGTGAGGTTGTGGTGTTTCGGACACTGACTGAGACCTTCCCTCCGCTTCTCTTCAGCGCCTTGGTCGATAACACTTCTGGGATTATTTCCAGCTCCTTATCTTCCTTTCCTCTGTCCGTCTCAAGGACGTTGAAAGGGCCAGGTTGTCTCCAAGTGAGTTTGATAGATGCTTTCAAACAGACTACTTCACCTGGTTGCACAATCTTCTCGCTCCTGTCTAGGCGCCAAATTTTTCCCACTCCTTCTTTCTGCTCATGCACTAGATTCTGGTACACTTGTGCTAGCATTGTGTGTACCTTCATGGCTGGAGTGCTCTGTACTTGGACAAGCGGTGTCAGAATTCTTCGGACCAGGTCGGTATTGGTTCCAATGATGAGAGAACTTCTATCAGCCCCTGGGGGGTGAGGACACACCACTGCCAGAGTATCAAAGGTTTCGGCCTTTCCCGCCACCCTCGGGGAGAAGGTGAGCTTAATGAGTAGGTAGCCGTCATAAGGGAAATTCTGGGTCCCTAGGCCCCATATCTCTAATTCCTCCAGTTTCTGCAGTGGCAAGTGTCTGAGATGTTTCTCATAAAAGTCTCTGCAAAGTAAAGTCACCTGGGCTCCGGTATCCAACAGGGCTTTAGCGTAGATCCCTTCCACTTGGATGGGGACAATTGGAGAATGTCCCACTAGCTCAGGAGGGAATCCATGGGGAGTGGCAGGTTTAGCCTGTTTGGTAGTTTGCACTTTTACGCCTCGCTTCCGTGGGCTCTTGCCCAGATTCGGCCTAAGTGTGGCCCCAGGGATCTGGTATGTATGGGGTTGTTTGAAGCTGGCTGTTGTAACAGGGCGCCCAGTTGACTCCTTCACTGGGGCCCTCTGATGTTTTCCGCCGGTTCTTGACGTTTTGTTTCAGGCTTTGTCGGGCTCGGACATACTTGACGGCAGTGGCGGCTGGTGCGCAAAAATTTTAGGGGGGCGCAAACAAATGAAAAAAAAAGACAATTGCAGCCTCACTGTGCCCATCAAAGGCAGCCACTGTGCCCATCAAAGGCAGCCACTGTGCCCATCAAATGCAGCCACTGTGCTATGCCATCAATTGTCGCCACTGTGCCATCAATTGTCGCCACTGTGCCCACATCAATTGTCGCCACTGTGCCCACATCAATTGTCCCCCACTGTGCCCACATCAATTGTCCCCCACTGTGCCCACATCAATTGTCCCCCACTGTGCCCACATCAATTGTCCCCACTGTGCCCACATCAATTGTCCCCCACTGTGCCCACATCAATTGTCCCCACATCAATTGTCCCCACTGTGCCCTGTAAAATGCTGCCAGTCAGATCCCCCCCCCCCCCCGCCCGGCACTTACCTTTCTGGGGTTCGCCATCCTCCTTCCACATACTGGGCTGTACTGGGAAAGCCTATCAGAGCCAGCGGCTCTTCCGCACAGCCAACCAGCTGTCCTTATTCAGATAATCGGCGCCCAATGTCCGGTTATCTGAATAGGCTGGCCACAATAACATACACTCATGCAATGCATGAGTGTATGTTATTTGCGCGGCGCTGCAAAACAAATTTTTAAAAGCCTTAAAGGGCCCGTTTTTTTTTTATGACTACAGGAGGGGGGGCGGCGCCCGGGCGCCCCCTGTGGACGGGCCGCCACTGCTTGACGGTAGTGTCCAACTCCCCCACAGTTGAAACAGGTCTTTGGCTTCGCCGGTTCTCGGTCTGAGCGGCTATTGGATCCATCGGGGGCTTAGGTGCCGGGACTTCCTCCCTCTGTGGTCCAAACAGTTTAGCAGTCAATAGGGCCATCATTTCCAACATCTCCTTCTGCATCTGAAACAGTTTCCCTAATTCAGACTTGGGCAGATGTTGTACATGTAAGGACCAGGGCATTTGGTCAGTGTTCACTGTCAGGACACTGGGTTCCTGAGAGCCCTGTAGAATATCGGATTGATGCCCTTTGGTTCTTGCTGTGTTGCTGGACTGAATTTTCCTTTGTTTCGTCTCCCTTTCCATTTCCATCTTGGCTGCTTCATTAGTCTCTTCAATGAGCACCTCATCTGGAATGAAAGGATCGTCCAAGTACTGCCTTAACTGGAACTTGATATAGTCACTTCTCAGACCTGTAACCACAGACCTCAGGAATTTCTTCTGGATCAGTTCAGCCCCAAAGTGTTCATCTGAATCTTCTCCTTTCGAGACAGACAACAGGCGGTCATTCAAAAAAAAATGGCCCTGAATAAGAAATTCTGGGGAGTCTCCTGACTGCTCTGTGCCATATTTATCAGTTGATGATATAGTTCAGCAGCATCTTCCTCTTTGTAGTAGTTCTTTAGTATTCTCCTGAGTTGTACTAAAGTCAGTCCATTTTTCATTTCCAGCATGCCTCTGATACTTAGGCCTGGGCTAATGGCGTTGACTACAGCCTCTACAATTTCAGATTCAAGATATCCTCTTTGGAGTCCCAGGTCAATCTGATGCAGGAGGTTTGTGTAGGACAGTTTGTCTTTCTGTTCCTTCTCTCCTATCTGACCTTCAATCTTGAAATCTTTCCGGATCGTCACTGAGTGCGTCTCTGAATGACTGAAGCAGGTCTTTGCCTTTGCTTACCACCGCTCGAGTCCTTGCACGTGACATTTAACTCTTTAATGTGATCCGCGATCATGTCAGAGGTCTCCTGGAATCTTTCCTGTATATCGTGGTACTGCCGTCTTAGGTCAGCTAATTGTTGTTCCGACTGGGAACCTCTCCTGTGTGTCAACCACGGCCTTTTCCTTCTTCAAAGGGGGACTTGTACTGCTTTTGGTTGTGGTTGACCCAAAACTAACTTGCCGCATTGTTGGTTTAACATGTCTAGAGTTGGCAGAGCTCCCTCCGAGCCCCTCTGGGTGCGTCAGGTTTTGCCAGCTAGCTGCACACTCGAGCCTCTAAAGTTGCACCAATTATGATCAACCAGAATGTAAGTTTACTGAGACTGGTATAAAAACAGTAGTTATAAAAAACTGTATCAACATACAAACTTACATTAATAGTGCAATGAGTGTACACAAATTATTAACACTTAAAGGTCCCTTGAACCTCTACTGTGGCGCGTCTCCAAGTGGGAATAGTGCTCAGAGTGACAATGCCTTGACACTGGCCACCTTCCCACTTCCAGAACAGCCGCATCAAAACATACCAATGCAAGGATATCAACACAGCACAATACAATTTCTCAAAAGCTTCCCCTGAGGTAATAGGCAGCCTTTTGTCTTTCTGAATCCAAAGCACAAACCCTCCCAGTGAGAAGTGTAGTCTCTGGTCTTCTTTCTTCTGCTAGATATTATACTGCAGCGTTTGTAATCCAATGGTTTAACATGTACTGGAGTAGCATAAACTGAAAAGTGATAACAATTCCTGCTATACAACACACTTGTAGATGCCTCCGGTGTAGGTATACCTCAACCGTCAGTCAGCCCTCAATGAAGTATAGGTTTTGAGGCCTGATTGAACTCAGTCTATTTGAATGAGACCTCCCTGTAGGACTACTGGTCCCAGTAACTCTGTGAAATGAGTCTATTTGTGTTAAATAACTTCTGGGCGACAGCCCACTCACCACACCAGGCCTGGAAAGTTGTGAATCTCCGCTCTGGTTGTCTCAGTCTTGCTGCCAGCCAGCACTGTCACACTGCTCCGCTCTGCAAGTAAACCGGACATGTGTTTGACTCCGTCAGGGGTTCTGGATCCTCAGACCCGATCACACCGCTCCTTCAGCACACTGTGGTAAAGCAGAGTCAATGGTTGCCGTTCCGCTCTACGCGATATAGGCCCTCTTCTGAATCACTACTTCACAGATCCCTGCAGGCTGGCCATGCGTCCAGAAGAGAAAATGGCTGCCCCCGGCCTTGTATTACCCACCCAGCATGCAGTTCAGCCACCTAGTGTTCATGAGTAAGTGAGTGGGCATTATGGGTAGGTGAGTCCTTTCACAAAGTAAACAAAACACTTCCTGCTCTGCATGTGTAAGTTAAAACAAATCTCATACACATTGCATACCACCAGAGGGAGCCAAATACCAATCTTTAGCACTACATAGCAAAAATACCAGTGCTACATATATATATATATATATATCCTGGGGCCCTTTACTACGATCCCACAACGGGCCCTTTCACGTGTTCTGCAGTGAGCTCCCTTCCTACGATACTGGGGCCCCCAGGGTGGCAGAAAACAAGAGATATATGTCACCAGCACACCAAGAAAATAAAAGGGTCCAAAGCAGTGGGAGAACTATCAGGGTTGCAAAGGTTGTCTTGCCACCGGGCCCTGGTGTTTTGTCACTGTGGGTATCCCCAGCTGTCCTGTCCCTGCTATTGACAGCGCTGGTCTGGCATCTGTCTCCTTGGCAGCGGCGGCAGTCTATTAGGACCCAGTGCTGGTGACATTATGGGTGCATGCAAGGGAAGACTGGCACTATTGGTTATAGAGCGCCGAGCCCCCAGCTGGTCAGCAGTAATGCTGTATAACCTTCTCTGTTGACGTGCTGATCGGGATGTGATCCAGGTGATGCTCCCAGTCAGATCTAATAAACACAGTATTTATTAGCATCAAGAGTACAACCACATATATATAATCAACCGTATGTTCAGCAGCCATGTGGGATCTATGCCTGTAAAGTGTGGGCTTTGATCAATAAAATCACTAATATTTAACACTAGGATTTGACTGGGAGCATCACCTGGATTGCCTCCCGATCAGCTTTTTAGAGAAGGGCCCACTGCTGCTAAGCAACCTGCAGGTAGTGCAACTGTCTACAACCAATAGAGATGGGCTCGGGTGTGTTTGAAATCCCACATGCCCAATCCTGCCAGGAAGCCGACACTCCACAGTGCTAATCACAGCCAGTGAGACATTTCCTGATCTGTGCAGCTGCAGACCGGGGAAATGTCTCAAATGCCTGTGATTAGCGCTGTGCAGTGTGGGCTTCCTGTCAGGCTCTGGCATGTGGAATTTTGAACATGCCCAGCCCATCTCTAACAACAAATTGTGCTGGCCCTCCTGTACATCAGCCCCATAAAGTAACCAGCTCTGGGTTCCGATGTGCTGCTGCCGCTGCCACTGAGACAAAAACCAGTGCTGTGAATAGCCGGGACAAGACAGCAACTCTGGTTGTTCCAGCATTGGTCCACACTGGGAGGATTCCCCCATCCACCTATAATGTGTAGATGGGGAAATTGGATCATTGGATCAGGGGTGGAGATAATCAGGGGTGGAGATAATGCAGTTCAGTGATTACAGTTTACTGCAGTCTGCAGTGCACACACTTGCCCACGGTCCAGGCTAGAATCTCAGGCATCATTCACACATAGCCAGGAATGCTGCTGATTTTCATATTTCCAGACCACACATCCCCTCTCTTCAGATACAGCACGGCGGGATAGTGTGGGCGGGACTGGAAGGAGGAGGAGCTGTATTCCTCCTTGCTCGTATGTGAGGAGAGTGAGGGGGGGTGGCTGGGCTGTAAAAGAGTGTCATAGACTGACACTCGGCTCAGCTTGTAGTCACCACTCTTGGAATTTACAGGCTGGTTCTCCTGTCCTAAGGACGGGAGAAATCAATCTGTTTTTTTCAGTAACTGAGATGAAGGTTACCCCCCCCCCCCCCACACACACACACACACAGTGCTCGTGGAGTCCTTCCTGCAACTCGCTCTTCATCGTGCCAATGAGGGCCAATGAGGATGCAGGAGAATCCTCCGCAGAGCTGACTGGGGATACTCTCTATCTCAGGAGAGACGGTTACCCCAGCGGCAGTGGCATTAATGTTGGGGGGGACAGGGCCCCCTCTGTCCACCCCCCCCCCCCAGGGACGCCATTGCAGGGCAGGACCAGAGGCTTCGGCTGTGAATACAGGGCAGGACCAGAAGCTTCGGCTGTGAATACAGGGCAGGAACAGAGGCTGCGGCTGAGACTACAGGGCATGACCAGAGGCTGTGGCTGTGACTACAGGGAAAGACCAGAGGCTGCGGCTGTGACTACAGGGAAAGACCAGAGGCTGCGGCTGTGACTACAGGGAAGGACCAGAGGCTGAGGCTGTGGCTACAGGGAATGACAAGAGGCAGGGGTGTTTTTGGAAGTGCCTGATAAGAGCCATCGGCTCTCATAAGCTTCCTGATTAGAGCCATGAGCTCTAATAGGCTTCCAAATTGTTAAACAGCGGGCGCACTGATGTGCATTCACTGTTTACACAGTGTTGTGTTAGGGAATCAAATAAATCGCTTCTGTAACATTGACCCGCCTATCAGCCAATCAGTTGCATCGGGTCTGGTTGCCAGTCACCTGATTGGCTGAAGCGAGAGACACTGTGATGGGACGCCTATCAGGTGTCCGATCATTACAGAAGAGGACGGGAAAAGACATTGAGGATTTGGAGGGAGCGTGGAGGACAGTGCTGACCCGAGACAGGTAATTGCCGGGCGGGGGGAGCACACTGGCAGCAATTGATGGGGCAAACTGGCGGCAATTGATGGGAAAAACTGGCGGCAATTGATGGGGCAAACTGCTGGCAATTGATGGGGCACACTGGCGGCAATTGATGGGGCACACTGGCAACAATTGATGGTTACAGTGGCTGCGTTTGATGGGCACAGTGGTGGCAATTTATGGGCAGGGGCTGCATTTGATGGGCAGAGTGGCTGCGTTTGATGGAACAGTGGCTGCGTTTGATGGCACAGTGGTTGCGTTTTGATGGGCACAGTGGCGACAATTGATGGGCACAGTGGCGGCAATTGATGGGCACAGTAGCTGCGTTTGATGGGCACAGTGAGGCTGCAATTAATGGTCTTTTTTCCGTTTGTTTGCGCCCCCCAAAAAAATTTGAGCACCAGCCGCCACTGGTCCTGTATTCAGTGGGTTTTGTTCTCGTATTTACCGGGCCTCTCATTTACTATTTAGGCAAATGTCCTCCAACTGACCACCATAAATTCCAGGTGCAATAGTATGCAAATATCGATTCACTTTTCTGGTCCAGACCCAGACCCCCACCCCCTCTTGAAATTTGCATATTAGAGCCTAGAGCACATACAGAATGTGTGGATCTAGGGGCACCTAATGGCATAATTGAAATGATGCATATGGGGGTGCCTGCTATGACACAGAGGTTGTTTTATTTTTTAACATATTTTAAATATATTTTAACAAATGGGTACATGCATGTATTTTCTGTTAAAAAAAATATAATGAATTCTCTGAGAGACGTGTTGGTGAACAAGAAATACAATGTATATATGTATGACTGCAAGTAAACAACCAAAAGTGCATTTATAAAAGTATACCATCAATATTATATACAGTACAAGAGCAAACTGAGTGTTTTCTTAACATTAAGCACTAGAGGGCAGCATTTTACCAGTCTAATACTGATAGCATATAAGCCTTATTGTACCATTGACATGTAGACGCCTGTGTCTAAAATAAGAATTCAAGTATATAAGAAGAATTTACTATTTGTTTTCTTAAAATGTTTAATGCTTTTAAATACACATTACCTAAGCAGATAAAATATCATACAGTGATATTATTTAAATAAAAACAAGATCCAGGCTTGTCACAGAACTGGGTTGTTTGTCAGCTTTTGATTTGGAAGTGGCTAATAAATAGTCATTTTAATATAATTGCTTATTATGAAAATGTAATCTGTACATATCTGTTAATGATCAATAAATGCCCCAAACGTTGATGATTGCACTACTGCAGATCCAGTTTTAAATAACCATATATGCCAGAAATAAAACAATCTTTAACCACTTCAATACAGGGCATTTTCACCCCCTTCCTGCCCAGGCCAATTTTCATCTTTCAGTGCTGTAACATTTTGAATGACAACTGCGCGGTCATGCAACACTGTACTCATATGAATTATTATTTTTCCCCCACATTTTTTTTTTTTTTTGCGCTTAAAAAATAAAAAGAGCGTACATTTTGAAAAAAAACACAATATTTTTTACTTTATGCTATAATAAATATCCCAAAAAATAAAAAATAAATGTTTTTCCTCAGTTTAGGTCGATATGTATTCTTCTACATACTTTTGGTAAAAATCGCAATAAGCGTATATTGATTGGTTTGCGCAAAAGTTATAGCGGCTACAAAATATTGGATAGAATTATGGCATTTTTTTTTTTTTTTTATTTACTAGTGTAGCACTAGCTCCGAAAGGAGCTGCTAGTTTAGATTTGGGCCTGCCGTTATCTTACTGTTCCATACGCTCGTTTCAGGGGTTCTCCTTGAAGAGTTGTCCATAAGAATGTCTGCACCAAACACACTGGGCCAGATCCACGAAGCGTGGCGCTTCTATCCGTCCGGCGTAGTGTATCTCTGATACACTACGCCGCCGTAACTTACAGCTTTTTTTTGTATCCTCAAAGAATTCCCGCCGTAAGTTACGACGGCGTAGTGCAACTTAGGCGGCGTAAGGGCGCGCAATTCAAATGTATGTGATGGGGGGCGTGTTTTATGTTAATACGTCTTAACCCGACGTAAATTACGTTTTTTTTTAACTGCGCATGCGCCGTCCGTGGGGGTATCCCAGTGCGCATGCTCGAAATTAACCCGCAACAAGCCAATGCTTACGACGTTGACGTCATTCTATGCAAAGCCCTAAACGAAGTAACATTTTCAAAATTTGACGCGGGAACGACGGCCATACTTTAACATAGGATACGCCTCATATAGCAGGGGTAACTATACGCCGAAAAAAGCCTTACGGAAACGACGTAAAAAAAAATGCGCCGGCCGGACGTACGTTCGTGGATCGCCGTATCTAGCTAATTTGCATACCCAACGTGGAATTCGACGGAAACGCCACCTAGCTGCCAGTGTAAATATGCACCTACGATCCGACGGCGTACTAAGACGTACACCTGTCGGATCGAGCCCAGATTCAGTCGTATCTTGTTTTGTGGATACAAAACAAAGATACGACGGGGCATTTTAAAAAATTACGCGGCTTATCCATAGATACGCCGGCGTAATTCGTTTGTGGATCTGGCCCAAAGTCTCTTTCAAGGGTTTTATTAAACAAAGTTCTCCAACAGAGGGGTAGAGGGATAGAGAAAAAACTCAGGTACTATTTATTTGCGGATCACGGGTACAACTTAGATCCAAAGGATTAACTCAGCTCCACACTGGATTTCAGCAGCCACCAGATAGGCCTACTCTGACCGGTCTAGCAGCTGGTGCGAAGCTCGTCAAAGTCTCTGCCACAGACTTGATAAGTGTTGTCAGGCTGTCCCACGATCTTCTGCCACAAGATCGTGTAACCAACTGCACACTTGGTATAGTTTCAACAAAAGTTACACAACTAATGGTGCCAAGAATCTTTTAGCCGGACCAGCAGCACAGTGAGGCAGACCTGCCAGGGTACGTCCATCAATTGAATCCCACTGGTTCAGCTTCCTTCCGTAGATAAGGTAGCGAAGGACCATCCCTGGATCAGTAGGCCCCAGAAACTCCTGGGCCCACTCTCAGTTGCTAGGCCTCGGGCCAGCCGGCCCTGAGGCTACAAAACAGCTCAACATCCCTGAGGCCAGGAGGGCCATCAGGTTGGGATCAGAAGACGAACCCCGCCATATCACAATGGGGCGGTAGGGAAGTGGTTAATAAATACTTAAAAAACAATGCAGATAACATTTTTACCTTTTCAATTCGTTTTTTATTGAGTATTAAACAATAGAACAGTAAATCAGTAAAACAATAAAACGGAGTTCCATAATTTAAGTAAATATGTATTGCACCATCAGTAGGGAGGTAAATAATACATCAAATAAGTATGTGGGAAAAAAGGTTCTTCCATTTTATAAGTCAAGTGAATACTTTAGATCATTCCTAGGTAATGGAGTCTCTTCTGTTCTCCCTGCACCCCCAGTGGATAGCATTTGTAAGAACCTGCAGTTACACTCCCCCGCCCATCTACACTGCAATAAAATTTGGTAGAGTACAAACCTTTAGACCCAGAGGGCCAGATTCACAGAGATACGACGGTGTATCTCCTGATACACCGTCGTATCTCTGAATTCCGTCGGTCGTGTCTATGCGACTGATTCATAGAATCAGTTACGCATAGATATCCTTAAGATCCGACAGGTGTAACTGTGTTACACCGTCCCATCTTAGGCTGCAATTCCAGGCCGGACGCTAGGTGGCGTTTCGGTTTATTTACGCGACGAATATGCAAATGAGGATAAATGCCGATTCTGAAACGAACGACCGCCCGGCGCTTTTTTTTTACGTCGCTTGCGTTCGGCTTTTTCCGGCGGATAGTTACCACTGGGTCTATGAGGCGCAGCCAATGTTAAGTATGGCCGTCGTTCCCGCGACAAAATTTGAATTTTGTACGTCGTTTACGGATGGACGTAATTTACGTAAACGTCGAAACCAATGACGTCCTTGCGACGTCATTTGGAGCAATGCACGCTGGGAAAATTTTCGGACGGCGCATGCGCTGTTCGATCGGCACGGGAACGCGCCTGATTTAAATACTACACGCCCCCTAGCAGCGGAATTTGAATTCCGCCGGGGGATTTACGATACGCCGCCGCAAGTTTTGAGGTAAGTGTTTTGTGAATTAACCACTTGCCTCAAAAACTTTCTGCGGCGGATCTTAAATCAGATAGGTTACGCGGATCTAAAGATCCGCTAACCTATGTGCATCTGGCCCTTAGTCTGCAGGGTATTTGGCAGGTTGAGAATTGCCAGCCAGTTCCTGAAATCAGCTAGGAAAGGCCATAATGTGAATCAGCCCTGTATTTAAAGTAATCTAATTCCAGAAATAAATGTAATACGATGGTTGAGGCATCCTTTATCTATAAAAAGAAACTACTGGTTTTCCACATATCAGTTTTAAAGGATATGCCCACCTAGTAGTAATATGTTTGTTATACAGTATCTCACAAAAGTAAGTACACCCCTCACATTTTTGTAAATATTTTATTACATCTTTTC
This sequence comes from Rana temporaria, assembly GCF_905171775.1. Lineage (NCBI taxonomy): Eukaryota > Metazoa > Chordata > Amphibia > Anura > Ranidae > Rana > Rana temporaria. The sequence continues at coordinate 190,001,871 of NC_053492.1, forward strand.
ACGTGGCAACACTGAAGAAATGACACTTTGCTACAATGTAAAGTAGTGAGTGTACAGCTTGTATAACAGTGTACATTTTGCTGTCCCCTCAAAATTACTCAACACACAGCCATTATTTGTATAAACCGCTGGCAACAAAAGTGAGTATACCTCTTCGTGAAAATGTCTAAATTGGGCACAAAGTGTAAATATTTTGTGTGCCCACCATTATTTTCCAGCATTGCCTTAACCCTCTTGGTCATGGAGTTCCCACTGGAGTCCTCTTCCACTCTTCCATGATAACATCACAGAGCTGGTGGATGTTAGAGACCTTGCGCTCCTCCACCTTCCGTTTTGAGGAAGCCCCACAGATGCTCAATAGGGTTTAGGTCTGGAGACATGCTTGACCAGTCCATCACCTTTACGCTCAGCTTCTTTAGCAAGGCAGTGGTCGTCTTGGAGGTATGTTCGGGGTCGTTATGTTGGAATTCTGCCCTGTGGCCCATGCAGACTAATTTAATGCAGTGTGTGACGTATGGTCTGGGCACTGACAGGCTGACGCCCCCCCCCCCCCACCTCTTCAACCTCTGCAGCAATGCTGGCAGCACTCATATGTCTATTTCCCAAAGTCAAACTCTGGATATGATGCTATGCTAAGCACGTGCACTCAACTTCTTTGGTCAACCATTGTGAGGCCTGTTCTGAGTGGAACCTGTCCTGTTAAACCGATGTATGGTCTTAGCCACCGTGCTGCAGCTCAGTTTCAGGGTCTTGGCAATCTTCTTATAGCCTAGGTCACCTTTATGTAGAGCAACAATTATTTTTTTCAGATCCTCAGAGAGTTCTTTGCCATGAGGTGCCATGTTGAGCTACCAGTGACCAGTATGAGAGAGTGAGAGCAATAACAACACATTTAACACATCTGCTCCCCATTCACACCTGAGACCTTTCAACACTAACGAGTCACATGACACGGAGCAAAAATTGCTAATTGGGCCCAAATTGGGCATTTTTACTTAGAGGTGCACTCACTTTTGTTGCCAGCGGTTTAGACATTAATGGCTGTGTGTTGAGTTATTTTGAGGGGACAGCAAATTTGCACTGTTATACAAGCTGTACACTCACTACTTTACATTGTAGCAAAGTGTAATTTCTTCTGTGTTATGAGATGAAAAGATATAATAAAATATTTACAAAAATGTGAGGGGTGTACTCACTTTTGTAAAATACTGTATATGGAGCCTGGTGGTCCAAGTCAGCTCTTGGCTTTTTATACATTTTAGAAATTCCGACAGAGAGATCATTTGCTATAAAATGTTCTACTCTGTTTCTTTCCATGTGGTAATTTTGAGTGCTGCCACACATATTTTCATATTCCGGAACCTCCCGTTGTGCTCTATAAGATATAAACAAATATGAGAAAAATAACAGGGAGGGAGGGAGGGAGTGGAGTGTTAATAGCTCATAATGGGCACAGCAGGCGTGTCCACAAATGAATGCAAGCACAGAGATCTCACCAACAGTCTCACCGAAATACATAATCTCTGGCATCTTACAAAACTGGAATATTAGTTTTAAATAGATTGACTAATATTTGTCTCAAGAAATGCCCCTTTTAAAAAAAAAAGCTACTGTGGGCTGTAAAGATATACCGTATACTGAGATTTGTTGCTAAAAATAATACAAGCTTTATATAAGAAGACATTGATAGTAGTACATACATTGAATTAACAAACAGATATTATCAGAAAAGGTCCCGATAATAGTCTTGGTGAAATTGTGCACATAAACCAGGGTATAAATAGTTATTTTTAAAGGTACCTCCAGATGAATATTGCTGCAAAGTCTCATTGCAGGGGCCCCTGAAGATAATGTGGGGTCTGTCTTATATTGGAGACCAGTAGACAAAATGTGGGGTCTCCATCAATTACCCAATAAGCCTGGAAAGCAGTCCTAGTTATCAGGTAAAAGCCATAACTTCTGATCTGGTACTAGTAGCATGGACAGGACATGTGACTGAGATTTTCTCTCTCTCGCCACTTCCTCCTTCCAGGATCTTTTCCCAACAGCCCCAGAGTTGGTATACCTAATTATTAGGGCTGTTACTGATTAGAAATGTTGTGTTAGATTAATCGATTTTTTTAAATCAATTAATCGACTAATTTTGATTAATTATAACGCACATACATTTTTCGAATCACCACCATATATAGTCCCCACTGTAATATCCACAGACATCTCCCCACTGTAATATCCACAGACATCTCCCCATTGTAATCTCCACAGACATCTCCCCCACTGTAATATCCACAGACATCTCCCCATTGTAATATCCACAGACATCTCCCCCACTGTAATATCCACAGACATCTCCCTCACTGTAATATTCACAGACATCTCCCTCACTGTAATCCACAGACATCTCCCCCACTGTAATATCCACAGACATCTCCACCACTGTAATATCCACAGACATCTCCCCCACTGTAATCCACAGACATCCCCCTCACTGTAATATTCACAGATATCTCCCTCACTGTAATCCACAGACATCTCCCCCACTGTAGTATTCACAGACATCTCCACCACTGTAATATCCACAGACATCTCCCCCACTGTAATATCCAGACATCTCCCCCACTGTAATATCTACAGACATCTCCCCCACTGTAATATCCACAGACATTTCCCCACTGTAATATCTACAGACATCTCCCCCACTGTAATATCCACAGACATCTCCTCACTGTAATATCTACAGACATCTCCCCCACTGTAATATCTACAGACATCTCCCCCACTGTAATATCCACAGACATCTCCCCCACTGTAATATCCACAGACATCTCCCCACTGTAATTTCTACAGACATCTCCCTCACTGTAATATCCACAGACATCTCCCCACTGTAATCCACAGACATCTCCCTCACTGTAATATCCACAGACATCTCCCCCACTGTAATATCCACAGACATCTTCCCACTGTAATATCCACAGACATCTCCCCCACTGTAATATCCACAGACATCTCCCCCACTGTAATATCCACAGACATATCCCCCACTGTAATCCACAGACATCTCCCCAACTGTAATATCCACAGACATCTCCCTCACTGTAATATCCACAGACATCTCCCTCACTGTAATATCCACAGACATCTCCCTCACTGTAATATCCACAGACATCTCCCCCACTGTAATCCACAGACATCTCCCTCACTGTAATATCCACATACATCTCCCTCACTGTAATATCTACAGACATCTCCCCACTGTAATCCACAGACATCTCCCCCACTGTAATCCACAGACATCTCCCCACTGTAATATCCAGACATCTCCCCACTGTAATATCCACAGACATCTCCCCCACTGTAATATCCACAGAGATCACCCCCACTGTAATATCCACAGACATCTCCCCCACTGTAACATCCACAGACATCTCCCCACTGTAATATCTACAGACATCTCCCCCACTGTAATATCCACAGACATCTCCCCCACTGTAATCCACAAACATCTCCCTCACTGTAATATCCACAGACATCTCCCACACTGTAATATCCACAGACATCTCCCCACTGTAATATCCACAGACATCTCCCCACTGTAATATCCACAGACATCTCCCCCACTGTAATATCCACAGACATCTCCCCCACTGTAATATCCACAGACATCTCCCCACTGTAATATCCACAGACATCACCCCCACTGTAATATCCACAGACATCTCCCCCACTGTAACATCCACAGACATCTCCCCACTGTAATATCTACAGACATCTCCCCCACTGTAATATCCACAGACATCCCCCCTTTCCTATGGCCGAGGCAGCAGCGGATCTCCGCGGATCACGTGGCGTGCCGATCCGCATATGGTGACCCGTTCGGATCACGGATCATTTACAATCCGTTGCACCACTAGTACCAATCAGAAGAAGTTTGATCGATCAAAAAAATTAACGATTAATGGAGGAATTCATCTTTAACTTCCACAGCCCTAATAATTATACATTACAGTGTGATGCTAGCAGTTAACAGTAGAGGGCAGCAGTTGCCTACACCTGGATGGACAGAGTTTATTTTCCACTACTACATTGTATATATCCAAATGCACCTACAGTTTATACTGTTCCAAATTTACATGATGCGCGGTGGCCGCGTTGGTGACCTCCTCGGACAGGTTGTGGAGGTTTTCACGATATTGGGTATTGTAGCTGAATATTGCTTTCAAGGCATTTACACAAGGCTAATACCAGTCAACTATAGGTAGAGTTAGGTGAGAGCTGTGGACTGATCTAGAGAGAGCAGAAGATGAAGTGTGTGCCCTAAAAAGGACATATAGACAGATTCTAGACCTCCAAATAAATGACATGTTACTAACTGTGTATAAGGATACTCTCCTCCTTTGCACTTCTGACGCAAAAAAAAACTGTTACACTAGGCTCGGATGATATTTGAACAAGGAAATACATGGCATGTTATTGGCCTGGTAGGCAAAGGAGTAGATTTTTTACATCTAATCTTTACAGATTAATATATGATTCACTTCTTACTTCCACTACCAGAGTCTATGGGCCGGATTCAGATACATTGCAGTATCTGCCGGCGCGGCGTAACGCATGTCAGATACGGTACGCCGCCGTAACTTAGGGCGCAAGTTCCGTATGCAGAAAGAACTTGCGCCCTTAGTTACGGCGGCGTAACGTATGTGTATTGACAGTATGCAGATGTTTTTTGTTTTTTTTTCCGTACATACCTCGTATAGCTATTTTCTTAGCCGGCTTCCGGGTAGTGAATCATGCGGGAGTGGGCGTTCCTATGCAGCAGTTAGTGATTGACGTGATGACAAACAATACCCACCCAGTCGCATAAGGAGCGTCACGAGTTGCCGAAAGAAGCCGAACGTCGAGTCGGCGCTATACGGCGCCTACGCACAAACGTTCGGCTTCTTTCGGCAACTTGTGAAGCTCCTTATGCAATGGGGTGGGTAGTGTTTGTCATCACGTCAATCACTAACTGCTGCATAGGAACGCCCACTCCCGCGGGATTCACTACCCGGAAGAAACTAGCTATACGAGGAATGTATGGCAAAAAAAATAAAAAACATCTGCATACTGTCAATGTCGGTAGTAAGCTGAATGTAATGTTAGATTTTTTTTTTAGGGTGAACCCCTGCTTTAAAGTATTACTAAGCCCACAACAGTAAAATCAGTCTGTATATGCAGTAAGGCATGCTTGTTATACTCACTGTGGAACTTAAGGGGTTAATCATCTGCATTGTGTAGAAAGGCTGTTTGATCCCATGTTCTCTGATCCTCCCCTTCTTTTACTGTTCTCAATCCATCTCCTGATAGTACAGAGCATTGGAGGCACTCTGCACATGCTCAATTTGGTGTGAATTGCTAGAGAGTTTTTTTTCTGGGGGGGGGGGGGGGCTGCATGTGATCAGCACAGGGCCAATCAGCACTCTCCAGACAGAAGATCCGGAGTCATGCAGCCTCATTGGACAGTCAGAGGAGAATGAAAACTCTTCCTACAAGCTTTGGCCAGTGGTCGACTGGACACTGATAGAAGTCACAACACTGCTACCCAGATAGCAAGGATAACTTGTCACACATTTGTGGCAGTGTCAAATTGTAATTAGCCTGTTTACTTGCTGCACATTTTTACTGACAAGTTGTACACCTAAAGCACAAGTTCTAGTTAACACTTTTCCAATTTGTAGCAAATTTGCATGACAAGTCTCTAGCAAGAGCAAAGTCGCAGTGGGGAGTCCACAGCAAGAGCTCTTCGAGTCTCCACAGCAGCGTTTCTCAACTCCAGTCCTCAAGGCGCCCCAACAGGTCATCTTTTAAGGATTTCCCTCAGCTGAAACCGCTGTGGTAATTACTAAGGCAGTGAAACGGATCAAATCACCTGTGCAAAATAATAGAAGACTTGAAAACATGACCTGTTGGGGCACCTTGAGGACTGGAGTTGAGAAACACTGCTCTACAGCATCAAAATCCAGTCACAGTGACCCCTGTGGTGGGATGACTATTGCACAACATAACTGAACCAGAACTTGCAGCAGACTTGCAGAACGTTTGCAGAGAAAGTTGATCTGAAGTCATGCAATGTGGACAAACTTGTGAAGCCTGGCAAGTCATTTTCAAGCTTGCAGCACAATTACTTGCTATCTGGGTATATACTGCTGATTGAGAAAGGGAATTTAGCAGTTTATATTTAATAAATCATTGCATTTCCATGTTCTGGGTACTGTGGGAGACCAGATATAGTGAATGCAGGGTCCTGGGTTTAGTAACACTTTAAGCCAAAGAGCCAGGGAACAAGCATTTTCAAAAGGCAAATAAGCAGCTGGCATTTTTCCCTTGATTCACATAAGAAACTAATGCCAGCATGTAATTATGACGAGAACTTACCTTACCTTGTTTCACACAATTTAACATGCTTTATCTAATTTGTACAATTATCACAATGGGGATTCTTACATGTAGGTAGAAGATAAGAGATTCTCTTTGCACTTACTAATTCTTCATTACAGGGATGGGAATTCTGAATATCTTGTCATGAAAATGTATACATTCACTATAATATGACCTTTACTACAATTTATATAAAAGTATATTAGAAAGGAGTAACTAAATGATTATAAAATGTGCATTATTCCTTAATTTTATGAATATAAATGTAAACTGGATGCTTGAAGAAAGGTCAGAGTATTATTGGCTACTGTATTTCTAGCCTGAAATCTCTTTCTCTTCAACCATGTTTTAATCAGGGAAAATAAACTGTCCATTATTTTTCCAAGGTTGCATGTGTGGGTAGAGGTGACACTTTCATTGATGTAAGGTCACTGTTTGTGTTACTTTCCTATTCAGTCTGTGCTTGGATCAGCGGCTTTTTTAGACTGCTTATTTTCCCAGTGCTCCACGAGACTCACTTAATGCTTTATGTTACATGGTGGTGTATCCATCATTATTTCATAGGTCATTGTACCTGAACAATAAACACAAAACACCAATCTTTTCTTTTTCCTTACTTCTTTCCTAATTTCTTGTTCGGTACCTTGCAGTATATCTAACTTCTAACCACAGCATCTATAGTATACACCAAATTCTACATATCAACAATAAGTACGGTTTGCTTATCGTTTACTCACTTAGCTTTAGTATCTTTTAAAGCCCAACTGAATCTTCATTTTAAATCAGCTAAATATTACAGGTGCATCAAAATAAATGTGTAGAAAAGTGATTTTTCGCGCCAAAAGAAATTAAAAAAATATATTAAAAAAAGTGTGGGATAAATAGATAAAATAACATAAAGCAGCTCCCCTAGAAAAAAGAGAGAGTGGATATCTCTGATTCAGTGGATAATTGGAGTGATAGGGGGCGCTAAAGCCAAAGGCTAACTTAATGTGTACCAAAAATATGAGAACATACACTCATTAGAATATATGCGCAAATGTGAATGTAAACATGCAATTCAGGCTCTGCAGCAGGAACTGCATAAGGTGATATATACAGCAAATAGATTTTGAATACAAAATATAAAGTGCCAATAACCATAAATGGATATAACGGTGAACAATATATATGTGAAACACAATGAGGAAAAAGTGCTCCCAAAACCAGAAAAACAAAACAAATCAAAAAGGTAAAAAAGTCCAAAAAAAAAATGTAGTATAAACACTGTCCATGCACTCTTAGAGTGATATTGACTTTTCCAAAACCGCAACGGTTCAACTTGACAGAGAGGCATGCAATCTTCTTGGAATCATGTGCATACAATTAAATTCTTCCACCACTTATGAGTACACACCCGAGAAGTGCTGATAAAATGGGCTCTTACCAGAGCGATAGGGCTTGCTTAATGAAAAGAAAGCCACAATCGCATAAGCAGAATGATGTCTGCAAACATATGAAGCGTCTTCCACTGGTATCACAGGCTATCTCCCTCCAGGAAATTAGGCAGATGGGACATGAAAAGGCAGAGAACAGCTCATAGTGCAACCGGTTTATTGTAGTAAAAAATTAAAAACAAAGCAGGGCCAAGTGGCCACTTACACTAACAAGTGCCCAACCCGGCACTAGGTCTGCAGGCTCAGATACGGAGGCAACAGCCTCTCCTTCCGTGTCAGCGTGAATCCGTCAGGTGTCCTTGCTGGCAGCCAAATGCGGGAGGGGGATACGATTCAAAAAAGAGTGACCAGGCTGCGCCGCCGACGATCGTTTCGTGAGTACGTCTTCAGGGGGGCGTGCCTGGTCACAGGGGTCACGTTCTTTTGAGTGATAGAGCAGGGAAAGCGCGAGGACCGATTGGCGGAGCCAGCGGCCAATCACAGCGCAATCCCGGCGGGTATAAAAAAAAAAAAAGGGCTGAATGAATAAAAATTTGAGTGACACGGATGGCAGCCTATTGGAGCGCAGTCCCAGTGGCGAATTGTACAACTGCAGTCGGCGATAATAGAACATGCCAGCATGTATAATATCAATGGAGCAATTCATATGAATAAAATACATTAATTAGTACCAGCCTCAAGTAAATTTAAAACGTATATATATAAAATAAATAATGGCAAATTGTTTCAATAAAAATATATCAAAGGAGTAAATAAAGAAAATAGGAGTCTCTGATGCAATACTGCATTCATTACACCAGATGGCTCCCTATTTCTCTCACAATAGATCTCCATAGCTCCATAGGAAAAATTGAAAATAAAGAAGATAATAATTCAAGAAGTGTATCAATTCTTAAGATCGCACACAAGAAAAATTAATTTCTGAGTGCAAATCTTGCATAGAGCAAGGTAAACAAAACCAAAAGAAATGGATCACTATAATCAAGGGAAACAGGAAAAAACTATAATTAGGTGTAACCTTATTAAGTAGGGGCAGATCTGACGTAAATGACGTGGGAGCAATGCATATATAGGGAATATAGTCATAGCATACAGGTCACAATAGACCCAAAATGGATAAATAAATAAGTAGCTAAAAATATGCTGGCTGGAAATAGATAAATCCCCACGTGTTCAATCATTAGAAAGGTAGCAGTTTAGGTCGAGTTCTATATTCAAGCCGAGGGGCTGCATACTCCTCAACTTATATAACCACATGGTCTCATTTTGAGAGATGGCTCTTCTCATATGAGTCCCTCGCCAATGATTCGAGATCTTATCTATCCCATAGAATCGACATACAGATGGATCACTATCGTGGTATTTTTCAAAGTGTCTGGACACACTGTGATTGGGAAATTTCTTTTTTATATTCGCAAGGTGTTCCCCTAATCTTACTCTGAGTTTACGTGTCGTGCGTCCCACGTACTGGAGCGAGCAGGGGCACTCCAGAACGTAGGTCACATGGTCAGAGTTGCACGTGATCAAAGGTTTAACCACTTGACCAAGAGGCCTATTCTGGCACTTCTCTCCTTCATGTGAAAATCACAATTTTTTTGCTAGAAAATTAATCAGAACCCCCAAACATTATATATTTTTTTTTAGCAGACATCCTAGGGAATAAAATGGCAGTCATTGCAATACTTTTTGTCACACCGTATTTGCGCAGCGGTCTTACAAGCGCACTTTTTTTGGATAAAAATCACTTTTTTGAATTAAAAAATAAGACAATACATTTTGCCCAATTTTTTTATATATTGTGAAAGATAATGTTACGCCGAGTAAAATGATACCCAACATGTCACGCTTAAAAATTGCGCCCGCTCGTGGCATGGCGTCAAACTTTTACCCTTAAAAATCTCAATAGGCGACGTTTAAAAAATTCTACAGGTTGCATTTTTTGAGTTGCAGAGTAGGTCTAGGGCTAGAATTATTGCTCTCACTCTAACGATCGCGGCGATACCTCACTTGTGTGGTTTGAATACCGTTTTCATATGCGGGCGCTACTCGCGTATGCGTTTGCTTCTGCGCGCGAGCTCGTCGGGATGGGGCGCTTTAAAAAATGTTTTTTTGGTTTTCTTATTTAGTTTTATAATTTTTTACACTGAAATAAAAAAAAAAAAATTGATCACTTTTATTCCTATTACAAGGAATGTAAACATCCCTTGTAATAGAAAAAAGCATGACAGGTCCTCTTAAATATGAGATCTGGGGTCAAAAAGACCTCAGATCTCATAATTAGACTTAAATGCAAAAAAAAAAATGTAATTTTTTCAAATGACAAAAAAAAAAATGTTTCTTTAAGAGGCTGGGCGGGACTGACGTTTTGACGTCACTTCCGCCCAGCAGAGCTATGAGGACGGGTGAAGGATATTTCTCCTTTAGTCCCGTCCCCGCTCAGCTGCCGGACACATCCGATCCCCTCCGCCGCTACCGACGGCTCCGGTAAGCGGCGGAGGGCACGGGAGAGCAGCGGGAGGGGGCTGGTTCTCGAATGGTATTTGGTTCTCGAATGATTTTTTTGGTTTGGAAATTAGTAACGACGTTGACATCCAAGCAGCAGTTTTGACCAATAAATTTATTGAAAAAGGTTATTCTGAAGAAAATCTAAATAAAACGCGCATTCAAGTTTCAGAGATGGAAAGAGAATCGTTACTAATTTCCAAACCAAAAAAATCATTCGAGAACCAAATACCTTTCATCTCAGGATTTCACCGACAATACCGGCAAGTGGAAGCCATTTTCAAAAAACACTGGCCGTTACTACTTAAAGATCCCGATTTGATGACATCAATCACATCAAAACCCAAATTTATATATAGAAGAGCTCCGGGCCTTAGGAATCGGATAGCGAAAAATGTACCGGATCCCCCTAAAAAACTGAGCACTTTCTTGGATGGCTCCGGCTTTCACCACTGTACACGTTGCAAGGCATGTAAGACTACTAGAAAGCCAGGAGACATAAAGAAAAAAACACACTTCCAATCAAATGTAACTCATGAGCAGTTTAAAATTAACCACTTGACCACCGCCCCATGTCAAAAAGACGTCCTGTTTTTAAAGTTGAATATCTCGATAACGGCAGCAGCTGCTGCCACAACCGAGATATTCATCTTTTCAGGGGGCGGTGGTGTACACGATAACGGCGGTCTCCGCGGCGGATTCGCCGCGAGATCGCCGTTATCGGTGGCGGGAGAGGGGCCCCCTCCCGCTGCTCTCCCGTGCCCTCCGCCGCTTACCGGAGCCGTCGGTAGCGGCGGAGGGGATCGGATGTGTCCGGCAGCTGAGCGGGGACGGGACTGAAGGAGAAATCTCCTTCACCCGTCCTCATAGCTCTGCTGGGCGGAAGTGACGTCAAAACGTCAGTCCCGCCCAGCCTCTTAAAGAAACATTTTTTTTTTTGTCATTTGAAAAAATGACATTTTTTTTTTTGCATTTAAGTCTAATTATGAGATCTGAGGTCTTTTTGACCCCAGATCTCATATTTAAGAGGACCTGTCATGCTTTTTTCTATTACAAGGGATGTTTACATTCCTTGTAATAGGAATAAAAGTGATCAATTTTTTTTTTTTATTTCAGTGTAAAAAATTATAAAACTAAATAAGAAAACCAAAAAAACATTTTTTAAAGCGCCCCATCCCGACGAGCTCGCGCGCAGAAGCAAACGCATACGCGAGTAGCGCCCGCATATGAAAACGGTATTCAAACCACACAAGTGAGGTATCGCCGCGATCGTTAGAGTGAGAGCAATAATTCTAGCCCTAGACCTACTCTGCAACTCAAAAAATGCAACCTGTAGAATTTTTTAAACGTCGCCTATTGAGATTTTTAAGGGTAAAAGTTTGACGCCATGCCACGAGCGGGCGCAATTTTTAAGCGTGACATGTTGGGTATCATTTTACTCGGCGTAACATTATCTTTCACAATATATAAAAAAATTGGGCAAAATGTATTGTCTTATTTTTTAATTCAAAAAAGTGATTTTTATCCAAAAAAAGTGCGCTTGTAAGACCGCTGCGCAAATACGGTGTGACAAAAAGTATTGCAATGACTGGCATTTTATTCCCTAGGATGTCTGCTAAAAAAAAATATATAATGTTTGGGGGTTCTGATTAATTTTCTAGCAAAAAAATTGTGATTTTCACATGAAGGAGAGAAGTGCCAGAATAGGCCTCTTGGTCAAGTGGTTAAACCTTTGATCACGTGCAACTCTGACCATGTGACCTACGTTCTGGAGTGCCCCTGCTCGCTCCAGTACGTGGGACGCACGACACGTAAACTCAGAGTAAGAATAGGGGAACACCTTGCGAATATAAAAAAGAAATTTCCCAATCACAGTGTGTCCAGACACTTTGAAAAATACCACGATAGTGATCCATCTGTATGTCGATTCTATGGGATAGATAAGATCTCGAATCATTGGCGAGGGACTCATATGAGAAGAGCCATCTCTCAAAATGAGACCATGTGGTTATATAAGTTGAGGAGTATGCAGCCCCTCGGCTTGAATATAGAACTCGACCTAAACTGCTACCTTTCTAATGATTGAACACGTGGGGATTTATCTATTTCCAGCCAGCATATTTTTAGCTACTTATTTATTTATCCATTTTGGGTCTATTGTGACCTGTATGCTATGACTATATTCCCTATATATGCATTGCTCCCACGTCATTTACGTCAGATCTGCCCCTACTTAATAAGGTTACACCTAATTATAGTTTTTTCCTGTTTCCCTTGATTATAGTGATCCATTTCTTTTGGTTTTGTTTACCTTGCTCTATGCAAGATTTGCACTCAGAAATTAATTTTTCTTGTGTGCGATCTTAAGAATTGATACACTTCTTGAATTATTATCTTCTTTATTTTCAATTTTTCCTATGGAGCTATGGAGATCTATTGTGAGAGAAATAGGGAGCCATCTGGTGTAATGAATGCAGTATTGCATCAGAGACTCCTATTTTCTTTATTTACTCCTTTGATATATTTTTATTGAAACAATTTGCCATTATTTATTTTATATATATACGTTTTAAATTTACTTGAGGCTGGTACTAATTAATGTATTTTATTCATATGAATTGCTCCATTGATATTATACATGCTGGCATGTTCTATTATCGCCGACTGCAGTTGTACAATTCGCCACTGGGACTGCGCTCCAATAGGCTGCCATCCGTGTCACTCAAATTTTTATTCATTCAGCCCTTTTTTTTTTTTATACCCGCCGGGATTGCGCTGTGATTGGCCGCTGGCTCCGCCAATCGGTCCTCGCGCTTTCCCTGCTCTATCACTCAAAAGAACGTGACCCCTGTGACCAGGCACGCCCCCCTGAAGACGTACTCACGAAATGATCGTCGGCGGCGCAGCCTGGTCACTCTTTTTTGAATCGTATCCCCCTCCCGCATTTGGCTGCCAGCAAGGACACCTGACGGATTCACGCTGACACGGAAGGAGAGGCTGTTGCCTCCGTATCTGAGCCTGCAGACCTAGTGCCGGGTTGGGCACTTGTTAGTGTAAGTGGCCACTTGGCCCTGCTTTGTTTTTAATTTTTTACTACAATAAACCGGTTGCACTATGAGCTGTTCTCTGCCTTTTCATGTCCCATCTGCCTAATTTCCTGGAGGGAGATAGCCTGTGATACCAGTGGAAGACGCTTCATATGTTTGCAGACATCATTCTGCTTATGCGATTGTGGCTTTCTTTTCATTAAGCAAGCCCTATCGCTCTGGTAAGAGCCCATTTTATCAGCACTTCTCGGGTGTGTACTCATAAGTGGTGGAAGAATTTAATTGTATGCACATGATTCCAAGAAGATTGCATGCCTCTCTGTCAAGTTGAACCGTTGCGGTTTTGGAAAAGTCAATATCACTCTAAGAGTGCATGGACAGTGTTTATACTACATTTTTTTCTTTGGACTTTTTTACCTTTTTGATTTGTTTTGTTTTTCTGGTTTTGGGAGCACTTTTTCCTCATTGTGTTTCACATATATATTGTTCACCGTTATATCCATTTATGGTTATTGGCACTTTATATTTTGTATTCAAAATCTATTTGCTGTATATATCACCTTATGCAGTTCCTGCTGCAGAGCCTGAATTGCATGTTTACATTCACATTTGCGCATATATTCTAATGAGTGTATGTTCTCATATTTTTGGTACACATTAAGTTAGCCTTTGGCTTTAGCGCCCCCTATCACTCCAAGCATCAAAATAAATGTGTGTTCAATGTTTTACAGTTTGTTTTCTTTCTAAAGCAGCCACAGCCTGAGTAGAAAAGCCTTTCTCCGTCAGCAGCTGCAGAATGGTACCCTTGCTCTCTGTGAGGAAGTAGTGATCTTTTAAATTTAAAAGATCCAACATCCCACCTCCTGGGTCAAGGTTAAAGCTCTGCTGATTGTAAAGTTATAGGTCTGACTCAGTAGGGAGTCCAGGGCCATCTTTAAAACAGGACAAAAGGGGCAGCTGCCCTGGGCCCTGTTATTGTTGTGGGGCCCAAAGCAGCTGCCTCAATTATCCCAGTTTAACCCAATTGAGGCTCGCGCTATAGTCAAATGACGGCTACAGCGAGGGCCTGAAAATCCGGGAGGACGTCAATAGACGTCCTCCCCTTTGCACCTGCACTAAGACTCAGTGGATCACAGATCCGTGTACAGGGCCGGCCCCTTACCTTGTGATCAGCTGTCAGCCAATGACAGCTAATCACATGATGTAAACAAAGGATCGGCAATCAGCTTTTTTTTCTTCTCACTCTGTCAGTGTGAGAAGAAGAAAGAAAAGATCACTGGCTTGTTCACAAGGGACATCAGTCCCAAAGAGGAAGGAGGCACATCTACCTCCTCTGTGCCCAAAAATACTGCCTGCCAGTGCCACCTGCCACAGTGCCACCTTTCAATGCCTGCAGTGCCACCTATCAATGCCCACAGTGCCATGTATCAATGTCCACAAGTGCCACCTATCAATGCCCACCTGTGATGCCAATCAGTGCCACCTAGGAATGCTGCCTATCAGTGCCCATTATTGCCACTCATCAGTGCCCATTACTGCCACTTCTCAGTGCCAATCACTGCCAGCTATCAGTGCCCATCACTGCCAGCTATCAGTACCAGCTATCAATGCCACCTATTAGTGCCACTTCTCAGTGCCCACCAGTGCCACCCATCAAAGCCCCTCAGTGCCACCCACCAGTGCCACCTCTCAGTGACGCCTATCAGTGCCCACCAGTGCCGCCTTATCGGTGCCCATCAATGCAGCCCATCGGTGCCCATCAGTGCAGCCCATCAGTGCAGCCCATCAGTGCCCAACAGTACAGTATCAGTAGAGAAAGGAGCTGTGTGTTAGTGGGTGTCCTGACACTCCTGCTCGCCCCCTCAAGAGGCTTTCTCCACACCAGGAAGAAAGCCTTGCATTATGGTGTGTAGTTACAGACAGAAGAACAGGAAGTGAGGGTTTCTCAGAAGAAATAAGGACATTTAAAAGCAAAATTGAAGGATGAGGTAAGTGAAGGAGGACTGCACTAAGGTAAAGGAAGCTATTTAGGGAAAAAAGGAATCCTTTACAACCCCTTTAAGTCTAGCTGATATTTATCGTATGTCTCAGAGCAGGTGGAGAGCAAAATTGCATGGGGTGGGGCCCCAAGGTTTGTTTGTTTTTTGCCCAGGGTCCAATCAACATTAAAGACAGCCCAAACCTGTCCGGTCGGCAGTTTCAGCAGACATGTTCGGTCGTGTGTACGGGGCCAAAGGAATGCATGATTTCTGCAAGTCAAAATCAATACAAAAAAGCTAATGTCAGCCAAGCCTCTACTAATAATCTTTCTCACCATATATAGGCCACAAACTCATCCACTGATCAATAAAGTCAAAATCATGTTACGTATCGTTATTGTACACGTACGTTCCTTCTGCCTTCTTCCACACACTGAACGTCGTTTTGACCCATGCGGATCCCTGTTATATAAACTGCGCATGCGTGAAGCTCCGCACATTTTCCCCGCCCCTGATGTTTGTTCTAGTACTTTCCCCGCCCCTTCTCGGTCGTCTAGTGCAAGACAACATGACGGGCAAGTGACAACCTCAACCAAGGAGCGAACCCAGGCGGAACCACACACCAGATCCCGGAGATACAAAGCCACAAACATGGCGTTTGAGGAGATGGTGAAAATGGTGGCAATATTGAGGAGGGAGGATTATGATGCTAAACGTGGCCCATACAAACACCCTAATAAGGTGAAGGCCCAAATAATGGACAAAGTGGTCAAAACTCTGTACCACAAATTTGGGGTGCGCAGATCCAAGGAACAGCTCCGCAAAAGATGGTCTGACATCAAATTGAGAGAGCCGGAGCAATACCAGAAAATTAAAAGCGTCATTAGAAAAACTAAGTAATTTTCCTGTGTACTTCAGATTAGTATTGAGTGAGTGAGTGAGAAACTTATATAGCGCAACACATGCGAACTGAATCGCCTCTGGGCGCTTAGTATCCATTCTCTACTGTCCATTTGCCTTCAGAAAAGATGGGTTTTGATTTTTTTTTCTGAAGGCCAGGTGATTCACCTCCATTCGGATGCTGGTTGGTAGAGCGTTCCATAGTCTAGGTCCTTGGACTGCAAATCTTCGTTCTCCTCTGGCTTTGGGTATCTAGAGTAGATTTTGGTCGGTGGATAGAAGAACGCGATTGGGCTTGTGACTTTAAAAATGTTCCCATAGATATTGGGGGGCATTTCCTTGAACACACTTATGTGTCAGACGGAGTGCCTTGAAAGTAATTCTGTCTTTTACTGGCAACCAATGAAGGGATCTCAGTGAAGGCGAGATTGATTCCCATGCAGGGGCGGACTGACCATTCGGAAACTCGGGCACTGCCCGAGGGCCCCATGCCACTAGGGGGCCCCATCAGGGTTGCCAGCCTCAGTAAAACCAGGGATAGTATGTAAAAATCCAAGATTAAAGCTGCCCCGCCTCTCCAGTACCTTTTTAGTGTGTATGTGTATTCTGTGTGTATGTATACTGTGTGTCTGTGTATATTGTGTGGCCCCATAATCTATTGCCTGGGGCCCCATAATCTCCTATTGCCCGGGGGCCCCATAATCTTCTATTGCCCAGGGGCCCCATGAGTTGTCAGTCCGCCCCTGTTCCCATGTTTTTTTCCCAGTCATGAGTCGAGTGGCCGTATTTTGAATGACTTGCAGACGAGAGATTTGGTATTTTGGGAGTCCGAGGTAAAGGGCATTTGCATAGTCAAGTCTGGAGTTGATAATTGTTCCCACCACGACTGCTATGTCTTCTTTCGGGATAAAGGGAACAAGTCTACGTAGTAGGCGCAGCAGATGGTGGGATCCGCTGACTACTGACCCTATTTCTGCATCCATTGTCATGTGGGAGTCAAAAAATGACTCAGAGACTTTTGACTTTGGTGCTAGGGGTGATGATTTGTCCCAGAATGGGCTGTGGTGTCCATGTTGGTGCGGGAGATCTCTTTCGGTTGGCGTGAAACAGGAGAAGTTCTATTTTTGAGCCGTTGATAGGTAGGCACTGGGCATGGATGGGCACTGAGGGGTGGCACTGATGGACACTGAGGGGTGGCACTGATGGCATTGCTGGGCATCACTTGTTGATCCCATATTGTGCCAGTCAGTGCCCATTTTGCCAGTCGGTGCCCATTTGTGGCATCTATTCTCATTTTTTCTATTTTTTTTATTATTGCCCCCTTCCCTGGTGGTCCAGTGTGGGCATCCGAGGGGGGGCTGCGCTGATAAACAATCAGCGTGAACCCCCCGTCATGAAAGCCGCCGATCGTCTCTCCTCTACTCGTGTCTGTCAGACGCGAGTGAGGAAGAGCCGATCAACGGCTTTTTCTGTTTACATCGTGATCAGCCATGATTGGACACGGCTGATCACGTGGTAAAGAGCTTCCGCCGGAGGCTCTTTACTGAGATCGGAGATGCAGGTTGTCAGACTGACACCCCGCATCATCGTTCGCTGCGCTGCGTGCCCCCACGGGCGCGCGCTGGCATGTTATCCTGCTGGACGTCAGTAGACGTCCAGTCAGGATTTCAGAACCACTTCCCGGATGTCAATTGACTAGTGGTTAAAACACGAAGACTGAAAAGCACGAATCGTCTCTCACCAAACTTTTACTAACACGTGGTAACACAAAACCAGCAAAAGCAGCCCCAAAGGTGGCGCCATCCGAATGGAACTTCCCCTTTATAGTGCCGTCGTACGTGTTGTACGTCACTGCGCTTTGCTAGAGCATTTTTTTTTCACAATCGTGTGTAGGCAAGGCAGGCTTAAAGGGTCTGTAAAGGATTTTTTTTTTTATCTTAATAGCTTCCTTTACCTTAATGCAGTGCTGTTTTCATGTCCTCATTGTTCGTTTTTGCTCTCAAGTTGCTGTAATTCTTCTCTGATTTCCACACTTCCTGGTTGTCTGTTTCCTGATAACCACAGTACTGGGAGCTTTCTCTCTGTGGTCACTAACTTCAAGGAGGTGTGATTACTGTGTGTCTAAAACCCCTCAGCACCAATCAGTTTCGTTTTCCAAACCATCACTGCCCTGTATTGGCTCTGCAAAGCAGAGGCAGGAAACAACATGCAAAAACGAAACTAGAAACTACAGGTACATTATATGATTGATTTTTATCTATTTTTAACCTTTTTTTAAAAGGAATCAGTTAACTATTATATCTCTATACCCTGTAAACAGTAATTTCAGCAAAAAAAAAATGTTTTATTTACAACTCCTTTAACAATAATCGGGTTGAAAAAAAACGTTGTTTTTTCTAGACCATTAAAAACGGTCGTGTGTACGCGGCATTAGAGCCTGCCAACAATTGTCATTCATTGTGATCAAACAGAATATAGCTGGGATCAATTTTATTAAAGGTATCATTCTGTAGTACCAGTACCAGAAACATACCAATGCTATACCGATAAAAAGAACATTAAGGGAAGAATATTATTGGTGATCATATGTTTCCCGTATACTATTATATATAATGCAAAAGAACAGACTAAGCTTAAAACAAAACATAGATCTTCAACTTTGCTGGCTCTCTGGGATCTGTTGCTGATAAATTATTGATAGGCAATCATAGTTGTTCATTTGCAAAATTTCTTTAGTGCTAAAAGGATGTTATATGTTTATTAAATGATGTGATGCTTTGTTCCTGATGAGCAAGCAATACTGAAGTACCTAAAGAATTGTACTTGTATGCACAACTAAGATTATGTAGCATAAATGGACATGCAATTTCCTTTTACCTTTTATTTAAGACATAGTTGGTTGTGTCCGACTGTCTGTATTACCCAATCCCCAACCAAAACAACTTGCTCTGCAGTCTGCTTTTGATCCCACTTTTGACTACAGCCTAACCCACAGGGTTTAAACCAGCAACACAATTAAAAACATGAATTAATTTTTAACCTCTCAGATAAACTATATAATCATAAATTTAGAACTGTACCATCATCCAAGATCTAGTTAGACTCAGGGAACCCCAAGGACCCAAGAGAACCACAGAACGGAGTGGGCAGGGAGGACTATTCCGGTACAGGATGAGTAGGTGAACTCAGAAAAGAGCAAATATATTAAAAAATGGGTACATTTATTAATATAGTAACAAACAAGAAAATAAAAACATCAGACATAAATAACAATTAAAACAGTACACATATCGTGACAACCGATCAGATCACTGAAGGTGCAGTCCCCTAGTGGGGGATCCAGGTGAGTGTTGGAGTCACGGTATGGGGAGTCTCTCTACTAGTTTTGCGATGTAAAATCGCTTCATCAGGAGAAAATCTAGGAGCAGGTGTCCCGTCAGCTCAAGCGCCCAAACCAACCACGGAAATATTGTCTCCCACGGCGGCCAAGGGGGTAGACCCCGGGAACCTGCGTGAAATACACAACAGGAGATAAATGTGGGGTCCCAGTAAGTAGTGCTGCTGTAGCCAAATTATTTGGTTGAAGGAATAAAGGTGAGGAGCCAGTAGTGAGATAAGTATATAAGAGGCTATGTTACCAAAAAAGCACTGATCAGGAAAAGCAATAAGCACTTTGAGGTCCGGTGGGGCTCAAAATGTCCTGGGACCCAGGCTCCAATACTATTATTGGCTCCTCACCTTTATTCCTTCAACCAAATAATTTGGCTACACCTGGATCCCCCACTAGGGGACTGCACCTTCGGTGATCTGATCAGTTGTCACGATATGTGTACTGTTTTAATTGTCTTTTATGTCTGATGTTTTAATTTTCTTGTTTGTTACTATATTAATAAATGTACCTATTTTTTTATATAATTTCTCTTTTCTGAGTTCACCTACTCATCCTGTACTGGAATAGTCCTCCCTGCCCATTACGTTCTGTGGTTCTCTTGGGTCCTTGGGGTTCCTTGAGTCCTTTTGCTATCTATACAATTAAAAACATGTTTTTTTGCATTCAATGTAAGTATATGGCATACATGTGGGATCCCTGTGGATCACTACAGTTATCACCACTCTCTACCGAGTCCCAAGTGGCTGGACAGGATGGGAAAGATCTGAGTCATGTGGCAGCTGTAGATTGATTAGGAAAAGGTACTGTTTTTGTTTATTAAAACAATTCCAGTGTCATCATCCACATACAGAAATAGAAAGGACAATGTAAATTAAACAGTGTGTGTTTAGTAGAGCTGCACAATTAATCTTTAAAGTATCAGATCGCGATTCTTCCCCTGCCAGGTTGCGTGCTCGGATAAGGGTCTGGTATGGACTTTGGGGGGACCCCTACGCCATTTATTTTTTAAATTTGGCGCAGGGTTCCTCTTAATATCCATATCAGACCTGAAGGGCCACACAATTTGTATTTTATTTTAGTTCGGGGTTCCCCTTAATAT
Source organism: Rana temporaria (assembly GCF_905171775.1). NCBI lineage: Eukaryota > Metazoa > Chordata > Amphibia > Anura > Ranidae > Rana > Rana temporaria. Next base: position 190,022,642 of record NC_053492.1, read on the forward strand.
TCATAATAGATCCAAAGGGCCGGGTAATGGACTGGGGGGGGGGGGCATGCTGTTTTTTCATGTTTTTTCAATGAATTTTATCTATATTGCCGGGACCCGACAATTCATTACAGTCATGAGTAGTTTTAAATTACTTTTTTTTCTTTAGAAATGTCATTTTGTGCAGGGACTGTTCTAAACACAGGAAATCTGTGCCACTTTACAGGCATACTATAGACACCCCCCAGGCACGATATTTAAAGGAATATTTCATTTTTATTGTTTCACTTTAAGCATTATTAAAATCACTGCTCCCGAAAAAACAGACGTTTTAAATCATTTTTTTGCCCCCTGGGGCAGTACACGGGTCCCCAAACACTTTTTATGGCAATAACTTGCATATAAGCCTTTAAAATTAGCACTTTTGGTTTATCATGGTAGTGTCCTATAGACTTTAGCGGTGTTCCGCAGCTTTCGAATTTGCCACCGACATCACATAATTTTCGCTGTTCGGCAAACAAGGCAAACATAGTTTCGACTCAAACATCGGGCTCATCCCTATTGACTGGGAATTACTTGTAGGCCATTGGGAACTACAAGTCTGTCTGCCACAATGAGAATGAACTACGTGGCTGTGCAGGAGGAGCCAATTTTAAGGACCCATTCAGTGATTAGAAACATGTTAAATGAATGAGTCCCGTTGACAAAGAACAAACTCTGCACAGTTTGCAGCAAATAGTTTCTCAATAAGGCACTGAAATGTAACAGCAGATTACTTAGAAATGACAGCAATGCAGCAGTGTCTCAATAATATTAGTATTAAAGGGGTTGTAAAGGTTCGTGTTTTTTCACCTTAATGCATCCTATGCATTAAGGCGAAAAAACACCTCGCTGTCACGGGCCCCCCCGTTTTTTACTTACCTGAGCCCGTTCACCTGCTGTGCGCTTTCCCCGGTGTCCTCTTCTCTACTGCTTATCGGTGTTGATTGGATAGATTGATAGCAGCGCAGCCATTGGCTCCCGCTGCTGTCATTATTATTTTTTTATATTTGACACCAACCTAGATCAAGCTCTTATATAATTTTGGGTTAACCCCAGAACAATAATAATGGGTATATATATATATATATATATATATATATATATATATATTTATATATATATAAAAAACACTAGTTCTGGTGAATCTGGTGACAACCTTGTTTTGGCTATAGGATAGGAGGTGAAGGCAAATCTGCCCAATAGAACGCAGATGGTAAAAATAAACATTACAGAGGTTATAACCTTACCCTACTCTATCCAAAAAAAAGTAAGTTTTGCCTCCAGTTCTGTTTTAACTTTGCTATGTTAACATTCTCTGCTACTTTTAAAAATTTAGTACAGTAGTTTAATGTTCTTGGGTATGAATATATGACATCATTTTGTGCAATTACTGTACAGTGCAGTACTGCACATTTGCCACATGGTGGCTACACCGACGATGAAACTGCCTTTTTTAGGAATCATGTTCTATTTGTTGCAATGGAATAAGATACCTATTTAAAACTTCTATAACATTTATGCAATTTGAAGAAATCTTATGTTATTTCTATTGCCAATTCTCAGTCACCTTGTAAAAACCACCATAAGAACTGAACATTAAAATAAACCTTTTTACATTGGTTAAACAAAGCAAAATTACCACAAAGCTATATAACAGTAACCCTCCGGTAACATTTACATTTTGCATACTGCTGCACTTTGCTTTGAGAGCTTTATGAAGAACACAAACTTCTAAATATGGGGCAAACCTGTGCATCTCTTCATCTCACAGTGCCTAAGCAAATATATCAGAAACACTGGTGCACTGGATGGTGTCTAGTTACCCACTTCTAGAAATCTAAGTATATGCATAGCATCACAGGGGGTTGTTGTTGTATATTGTGATGGAACAATTAGCAAAAAGTAAAGTAAGCTGCATCACAAATCCTGCTAGGAAGCTGTGGGTCCATTTTCTTTGTGTTAAGTCTCAGGCCCCGTACACACGTCCGAGGAACTCGACGTGCCAAACACATCGAGTTCCTCGTCGAGTTCAGTGTTGAAGCCGCCGAGGATCTCGGCGGGCCAACTTTCCTCATTGAACAACGAGGAAATAGAAAACATGTTCTCTATTCGGCCCGACGAGTTCCTCGTCGGCTTCCTCGCTGAAAAGTGTACACACGACCGAGTTTCTCGGCAGAATCCAACTCCAATTGAGTTTCTGGCTGAATTCTGCCGAGAAACTCGGTCGTGTGTATGGGGCCTCATACACATGCACGGTTTTATCGGCCAGAAACAGCAAGAAAACTGCTGGCAGAGCTTTTTTTTATGAGAAAACCGTGTGTGTGTATGGGTTCTCGTTGAGAAAACTGCCTGGAATCTCGACGAGAAAAATAGAGAACCTGCTCTCTATTTTCTCGTCGCAATTCTCGGCAGTGTTTGGTACTGTTCCAAGCAGTGCGACACCGATTTTGCGGTGCTGCATCTATTTGCAAAAGGAGTTTCTGTACTACTTTTGCCGATATCAGGTGCAACTTCAATAGACATCTGTACATGAAGCCACACAGATGTTTATCAAGTAGCAGCTGAAATCACGCTGACCTTGCTACTTTGAAATCGTGCTACTTTAAGTGAAGTAGCGCAATTTCAAAGCAGCATCAATGTGAACCAGGGCTAAAGTAGACTTACATTTTTGGAATGTGCACCGTTTATGCATTTTTAAGCTGCTGTTGCAAGAGCACTGTGGGCAGCAATAGCAGATTCTGTATTTGAGAGCTATACTTTAAGGTATCATACACTGATAGCCCATTTACATTTACACTTATCTGTTTCGGCACATTACATGCAGTAGCACATTGCAATCACATTAATTTTGAATAGCACCCCAATGCAACTTCGAAACACATTCATTGCAGCACATCACAACGCACAATAACATACTGTACCTCCCAACAGTTCTGGATTGTGCGGGTTTGCATATGAATGAGCTGCTGAGGCTGTCGAGGGAGCATCTTTTTTGGCTCAGGTCACATACTACATCTGATGGGAGAATTTCCCAATGCTGCTGTATATTAGGTCTGCATTGCATCTAGTAGTTACATTTAAGGGGAAGGGGTCTGTACTGGAGGGGGAGGGGGGGGTCTGTACTGTGAAGGGACTGGGTGGGAGGGGGGGGGGGTGCTTAGTTTAGGGCTGTGGGTGAAATCTGTACAGGGAGAGGAATTTGTACTTTTGGGGCTGATCTGTACTGTAGAGCAGTGGTCCCCAACCTTTTTGGCACCAGGGACCGGCTGCATGGAAGAAAATTTTCCAAGGCCCGGTTGGGGGGAGGTTGGGGATGGCATGCGGGGGGTAAGCGATTTTTCGCTGGCAATTTGTCAGCGCATTATTTCTATTTATTACATTGTAGTAAAAAATAAAGTTAAACCCACCATAATGCAGAATCAGTGGGAGCTTTGAGTGTGTCACTTGCCATGCTGCCTGCCACTAGATGCGGATTGTCACTTGCCACGCTGCCTGCCACCAAATGCGGATTGTCACTTGCCATGCTGCCTGCCACCAGATGCGGATTGTCACTTGCCACGCTGCCTGCCACCAGATGCGGATTGTCACTTGCCATGCTGCCTGCCACCAGATGTGGTAAGGCCCCAACAGATGAAGCTAGTGCCCCCACTAGGCCCTGCTCACACTCACCCTGTCACTGGTAGTGTTGTCATATTTTGGGCTCCCCCATTAACAGTACTGTCATCTGCCCCTATTTATATCATAACCCCACATTACAGTCCTCAGTCCCCCCCACACATTACAGTCCTCAGCCTTCCCCCCCCCCACACATTACAGTCCTCAGCCCCCCCCCACATTACAGTCCTCAGCCTCCCCCCCCCCACACATTACAGTCTCAGCCTCCCCCCCCCCCCCACACATTACAGTCTCAGCCTTCCCCCCCACACACACACACATTACAGTCCTCAGCCTTCCCCCCCCCCCCACACACATTACAGTCCTCAGCCTTTCCCCCCACACATTACAGTTCTCGGTTCCGTCCCCCACACATTACAGTCCTCGGTTCCGTCCTCCATACATTACAGTCCTCGGTTCCGTCCCCCACACATTACAGTCCTCGGTTCCATCTCCCACACATTACAGTCCTCGGTTCCGTCCCCCACACATTACAGTCCTCGGTTCCGTCCCCCACACATTACAGTCCTCGGTTCTGTCCCCCACACTTAGAGACAGATCGGAGGGAGGCACAGCATGAGGAGAAAAGTTGCAGGGAGGGAGGCGGGACAGTTCTGGATGGAGGGCCGAGGTAACAAACAGGTGATTGTCTGCTAGGATGAAGGACAGTCCTAGCAGCCAATCGCCTGTTTGATAACCTCGGGCAGCTCCGCCCTCCACCCAGAATTGTTCCGCCTCCCGCTGTCGGCTCTATGAGCGACGCAGGAGGAAGAAAAGTCTCCTTTTCGGTCCGAATGGCAGAGTGCCGCGGTCCGCATGTGGGGCTCTCTAATGCCGCCTGCTCGCGGCCCGGCTGCAGAAGTGCCGCGGCCCGGTAGTGGGCCGCGGACCGGGGGTTGGGGAACACTGCTGTAGAGGATAGGGGCTTCAGGTTGGGGGATTTGTACTAAGAAGAGGGGGGTATATATATTTTTTTAAGATATAATATTTTTTATTGAGAATTGTCAGCAGGTCAAGTGACAAGTGCCCCTTGCAATATCTAAAAACACAAGTAGCATGAGGAACAAAAGGTACATTCCAGTGTAAATATTGCCCAAGGATAACAAAAAGGCATGATATGAGATATTGAATACTGAGACACATTTCCTTGGCTAAAATCAAAAAGAAATGCGATGACAACAGAATAATGGTCTTGTAGAAAGGTTACAAGGCATGCCCTAAAACCATAGCATCTCATCAAATAAAACAGGGAAGGAGAGGAAAAAGGATAAAAGAAATGAGAGGGTTGGGGGCAAGAAAAAGGGGTAGCAGGAAGAGGAGTAAGAGGGATTGGAAATGGATGGGGAGGGAGAAGAAAAATGCAAGGAAATGTCATATTGGTTTAGCCCCAACAAGATAAGTAAAAAATACAACTTTTACAGCAAGACCCATTAAATGTATTATCAAGAACCCTCATGAGTCAATCCAGATTTTATTACAGTTTTTGGGACAGTTCCAACTCTCATACAGGTATGTCACCTTGTAAAGTGACAGGACATTGTTAATGGCAGCACACCAAGAGGACAGGGTAGGAGGATTGGACGACTTCCATCTAAGAAGAATTTGCTTACATGCATCAAATGCAGTGTAAGAAACCAATAACTTGCCATAACATCCAAGTTCTGCACCATCGAAAATACCAAGGACCAACACCTTGATGGCCAACCTGAGGGCCAAGTCATTTATATATATATATTTAGCACTACCCCCGAAGGAGCTGCTGGTTTGATTTGGGAGGCACATTACTGCTATCTTCCCGCCGTCTAGGGTACTGGATGAGCGCTGTAATAAAGTTGTAGCACTACCCCCGAAGGAGCTGCTGGTTTGTTTTGGGTGGCATGTTACCTCATGGCTCCTCCGCCGTCTAGGGGTGTATAGTGAATGTAGTAGTAACGGAATGTCCACGACAGGTGTCTTTTTCTGTGCTCTTTATTACCCAGTCGGGTAAAAAGAATAGAACTGGTGGCGAGAGTAGAGTTGAAAGTAGAAGGAGAACAGCAAATTCAGGCATAGTAACAGGGAAACAGTCCTGCTCCCACGTGTAACACTTCTTGCTCCACTGCCTGAGTGGACTTAGTGTACCTGGACAGGCCTCTCTCACTGACCTGGCAGCCAGAGTATCACTCGGAACTTAGAGGAAAAGTCTCTGCCACAGACCCTCCTTAGAATTGAGATAGCGGAGGTGATCCTCCTTAATAGACTTTGGCTTGGATCTCCTTCGGGTAGTTTGCAGGTTCCCGACTGATAGGTGACCAACGTCCAGCCTTTCAGTAACCGGTTACCTTGATCCCCGGTGGATTGTCGAGACCCTATTGGATCGCTAGCCTCTCTTGGCTCTCCTCAGATGGACTCCCCACCGAACAGCTTCCTCCCCACCAAACAGCTTTCTCACAAGGGAACAATGCTTGGGATCTTCTTACGGATAGGGACCCAGTCAATTACTGGGTCCCAGCCATAGCTCAAATGTTCCGGACCAACACGGTCCCAGAACCAGGAGTACCGCATGGCACGTGCACCCCGGCCCGGAAGGCCATTTTGCCGGGGCGCCGTGATGCAGTCACCCTGAAGGTGGCCCACAGCACAGCCAAGCTGAGACAGAGACCCAAGTTGAACAGATTAACTGGATCAGAGCCAATTAACTCTCTGATCCCCCTCTAAATTTAAACTAGCAGCGGTACTTTGGTACCTAAAGGTGGAGATAGTTTCGGTCTAAAATCCTTCTCAACTGGATTCAGCACCCGGATCTCCTTCAAACAGCTTTAGTTATGTCAGAAACTGATAGGCGACCATCGTCCAGCCTCTCAGAAACAAAGTGTCCTTCGATGAGCAAGTAGGCCTCTCCTGAGACACCAGCCTTGTGCTCGGTATCCCCCAGACAGGTTCTCCATCGATTGGCTTCCTCCCACGGGACGGGCAGCCCAGGACCACTTGCAAATTGCAGACTCAGTCTACCTACTGAGTCTACGAGGTAGATTAATGCTCAGGACAAACATGGTCCCAGAGCCAGGAACACTGCAACACACACCCCCCGGCCAGGAGGGCCACACACGGGGGTGGTGGGACATTGTGCACCATTACAACCTTCTATCTGCTGGCGTCCCAACAACCAATGATATCATTGGTTGATAAGGAGGATGTGGGGAGTAGAAGAGAGAAAAGTTGCAATACTAGTCAGTATCAGTGAGCAAAGGTGTATTTGGAAGAATAAATTACCTCTAACGCTGGGTGGGTGTCATAGGTGGATATTGCTTCCTAATGGATAACTATTTGATTATTTTTTTATATTTTAGAATGGGGTGCCTCGAAATTGCGATTCATTTTAACTGAAATAAGGTTGAGAAACACTGCAATAACATATAACCAGTCCTACCGGTTTCATTAGTTGGCCATGCAACAATGTCAACTGAAGAATTTGATGGCATAAAAAGGATTTGGCACTGTAACTGTGATTTGGCACTGTAGCCGTGCTGTCGCACTTGTTACTCACGGTCTCTCCCGTTCTCTTTCAGATGTTCCAGCTGCACTGTCCTTTTCTCACTCCCTCTCAGTTTAGATCTGATGGTTCTTTCTAATATCAAGATAAAAGGTTATCTATGGGATGGAATAGTTGGACTATAATCTTTTATTGTCCAGAGATGAATGCAGCTGGAGATGTGTGCTGCTCAAAGAAAGATGCTTATAAAATACCAGTTTAAATATAAAGATGGGACAAAAAATGATTGTTTTCTAAGGTTTGAATTCTTCGTATTACAGCCAGCAGCTCACACACAGTAAATGTACTGCTAACTCTACATAGATGTTCAGACATAACTGTTTATAACTCAGTTTGTAGCCATGTTATTAAACACACTGTACTGACGTCAGTTCTTTAGGCAGCCTGAATTGTTCTGAACTGAACAAGCAGCTCAGTAACCAAAATCCCAGTTTGCCAGTAAAACAATGGACATTCTGTTAGCAGGGGGTTCAGAGGCACTGAGATCCACAGTAGGCCTTTTGTTTTCTTATCCCAAAGTAGGAGGAGTCGTTTATGCATAGTACATACACCTGCTGAGTGCTTGTCGTGCCAAGGGCTTCTGATGAATGTTTACTGATAATCCAGGGACATATGGGCAGGTTAGGACCAATCTCATTTTGGGAGTTAAATCCTTTCAATGCCGGAAGAATAGGTTTGTTATGTTGCAGCTAGACTTTTATTTTATTTTTTATTTTTTTTAGGTTTTATGAATTGTATTAACTTATCAAGCACTACATATTTTTTCTATATTTGTTAAAGCAGTTTACCATGTTAAAGCAACCACTACAATGTGTAATATGGGGAGCTTTGGCTCAGTAGCCAGCCGCTTGTAAAAGTAAACAGTCTTTATTGGTTTCTCAAAAATAAACAAACAAAAACAGCTTTCTCCAGCAAAAGTAAAGGCAAAAAGTCCATAATCCTGGTATAATTAAGACATTATAATGGCTCACCGCCAGTCTACCAGTCCTGCGCTTGGGTCTAGGGTTCCTGTCTTCTTTGGGGGTACCGAAAAGGCTGCAGGAGTTCAGCAAACAAATGTCTCAATCACCACACAGTCCACACTTGCTCGCTGCCGTGAACTACTCAAACCTCATCACAAACATATAAAAATGTACCAACTATCTTACAAAAAGAAAACAACCCTGTCTAAAAATTCACTCCACCTCACTGACAGGTGCTGACTGTTTCCTCTTTTTCAGACCGTCCCTAAAGACGTTTTAACACTTTCTGGACCAAAGTCCCTGTTCTCAGGATTGGAGGCTCTTCGAGCTTCTGAATTCTAGTTCCCGTAAGAGATCTTACCTTCGTGGCTCTTGGAGTATATACAATGGGTATAGAAAAGAATTTGACAGTATTTTGACAGCTATATATTTTTTTTATTTTGTTCCATTCTATTAAAAATTTGAATGTCGGAAGACAGCTTTATTCTTTCTATTTTATTCTATTCTTTGGTTTTCTATTCTTTTTTTATATTCTATTCTGTTTTACTCCATTCTTTTTTTTTCTATTCTGTTTTATTCTAGTCTTCATGAAAATTTGAATCTCGAAAGACAGCTATATTCTTTCAATTTTATTTTATTCTATTCAAAATGCAAATTTCGGAAAACTGCTATATTATTTCTATTGTATTCTGTTCTTTTATATTCTATTCTATTCTTTTTTACTCTATTGTTTTGATATGTTATTATATGCTATTCTGTTTTTTTCAATTTTATTATTTTCGAATTTCAGAAGACAGCTGTATTCTTTCTATTTTATTCTATTCAAATTTGTTCTATTTTATTCTATTCTATTCTATCACTTTCTATTCTATTATTTTATTCTATTTTATTCTATTCTTTTTTCAATTTTGGAAAATGGCTATATTTTTTCTATTTTATTTTATTCTAGTCTATGTTTTTTCTTATTTGTTCTTTTTTTTTTTTTTTTAAATGAAAGCAGTGCAAGTATCTGCATTTGTCTTGGCATCTTGCCTGGGACTATGCAGTCCCTGTACAGCAGAGCTTAGCAGGGGGGCAGGTGTGTTTCAATGCAATAAGCAAGAAAGAGAGAGCAGAGTGACAGAAAGATGAGCTCGAGAGTGTGCCACTTCTCCTTTCACTGTCCAATCACAGGCTCGAGTTGGGGCTTGTAAGTGAAAATAAAAATGCAGCAGAGAAAGTCTGCTCTACTGCCAGACAGAACTGTGCCGAATGGAAAAGCTGTGTGAATCCCAGAATTGGATGGGCAAAAATAATCATCATTTGGCTGGTAAATCAGCTCCCATATATGTACTGTATTTAATCTGTGTATTTAGCTGTGTGCCTGAAAGTCTGATTAGGCTGGGTTCACACTGTTGTTCTATGGTAATGTGAACTTTTGCACAGCAGTACCATTCATTCTTAAAGTCACCCCAACAACACACAATGCATATGTAGGGGACATGGACTGGACAGAAATTACGTGTCCATGTCCTGCCCCACTTCTTCCCATGATAGTGTCACCACATACCTGTCTTTGGTTCACCATCTTTTATGCTTTTCTCCTGGCCATAGGCCTGCTCACTATATCCCTGGCCACAGGTCTGACAGTTGAAATAAATAAATGTCCACTCTGATGCCGCGTACAGACGGTCGTTTTTGTGATGAAAAAAAATGTCGTTTTTGAAAACGTAATTTAAAATGACCGTGTGTGGGGAAAACGTCGTTTTATGTCTTCTGAAAAACGACACAATTTTTTTTTTGAAAATGAAGTTTGAAAAACGTTGTTTTGTTTCATGATTTAAAACGTCGTTTTATTTCATCACAAAAAACGACCGTCTGTACGCGGCATTAGATGTGTTTCCATACTTTACTGCAACTCTTCTCATCTATATCTTCAACAAAGCATCACAACTCCCAGAAAACCTGACTGCAGGGCCGATCCTCCCTATAGGCTCACTATGCAAGCCGCTTAGGGCCCCGCAAAGCTGCAAAGGGCCCCCCAAATTACTAGAGGCCCCGTCTGGTGAGAAGTAATTTTCGCCCCCTTACCCCGCTTCTAAACTCGCTGGCTGAGTCATTTCCGACAGCAGAACACCCCCTACTTCTCAACTCTCTTTAATGTGACATGTCACTGTCGTCAGCGCCCCCCGCTTCTTATTTTTAATGTGCCATGTCATTTTGCTTAGGGCCCCAGGGAGGTCAGGATCGGCACTGCCTGACTGCATCCTTAGTGCAGAACACCAGCGTCAGGGAACTAATACTCATACAGTAATGCTTATGCACATATTTGTGCAGCTAATGCTCATGTACATGTGCCAGCTAGTAACCAGCATGCACCGACACGTCGGCGCATCTGTGTGCGCATGGATGCATGTGTCAGTATGCATTGTCCCGCACCTGCACACACCCAATCCCAGGAATGTGCCAACCTGCCTATTTAAAGGAGGTCTTGATGTGTGCTAACCACATGATGTTCTTCAGCTCCCCATGACCTATGTTCCTGCTCTTGTTATCTGATCTCCCATTGACCCAGCCTGCTCTTGATCTTGCTTTGTGTATTATGGACTCCTGCTTTGTCTCTGACTATGCTATGCTGTCTTCCTGGTACCAACCTTGGCCTGCTGCCAACTCTTGTTCCTTGTGTATGACCTTGGTTTGGCTTCTGACTATGTCCTTGCTGCCCATCAGTGCTGACCCTGGCTTGCCATCTGACCAAGTCCTTGATCTTAGAAATTACCTTTTCCTGCCTATCACCAAGTGCCTTCACAATCTCTGTACCGAGTTTCCAAGGTACAGTTTCCAGGTGCCATCTGGTGGACTGCCATCCTCCATTCCCTTCTGGTGTGCCTCCGTTGTTGCTGACTTCAGTCCAGAGACTACTGCTACCCGCTATCTGATAATGGCACCCGTGCTACTTTGTGCTCTGTGCACCTAACTCTACTGTCAAGGGTGCTCGGATCAGAGCTGCACGTGAAAGCCCTCTCATCATATCGGTCTCCAACCAAGGTACATGACAACCAGCAATATTAAAGTGACATCTTGACAGTATATTCACATTAGTGCAGCTCAGTATTTATCAGGTTCATCTTCCTACGTTTCTACAATAAGCCCCTTACAATATTCAGCTTACCACTGAGTTCCACAGTCCCAGTTTACAAGGCCTCTTTGCATCAAGCCACAAACCCACAGTTGGGGGCTGAGGGTCAGGGGTGGCAAAGTGATTCCACCTGCCTCTGGAAATATGTTCATCTATCCCACTTGTTGGACACCCCCACCCTTTCTTCTGACTAAAATGATGTTACACTGGGGTGAACTGCCTTTATATCCCACTCTAATTTGAGCTAGTCAGGCAATATTCTTATATACGTTTACAAAAATAGTACATGCACCTTTTTTGGTGCATTAGGTAGCTCATTCAAATGAATGAGCTTCCTTAGTGCAACACACATGCATTACCATAGTGCAGATGTGTGATCCCAGCCTTAATGTACCAATAGATGTTTGGAATGTGAGAGGAAATCCATGCAGAATATAACTGAGATGGGGTGTTTAAACTAGCACCACAGCTAGCTAGTAAGGCCAGCAGGTAAAGCTGGACTCCACCCCCCTCCTCCCTCAAACAAGGGGGAACTGCTCATTTAGTCTCTCTTGGTAGTCGATATCAGGGGTCAAGTCCTGGGGAAAAAAGTGTGGGAACTCCCACCCAAGATCCACTCCCCCACCAAAAAAAAAAAATGATATCATATGCATAATTACTAAACTGCATGTTTTTTTTTTTTACGATCCACTGTACCTTAGTAATCCTTTATGTTACTGGCCGCTTTCTGTATATAGATTCATCGGGTAGTGTGCGGGTATTCTGTCACTTCCTCGATGCCGCAATGTCTCCTGGGAGCTTTTGTCATTGTTCCCAGGAGACATTGCGGAGGTCTGCCGTGAGTTATCGCAGGATTTAGAAAGAACTTTAAGCAAGTTGTTTCTAAAAAAACCCGTGATAACTCGCGGCAGACCTCCGCAATGTCTCCTGGGAACAATGACAAAAGCTCCCAAGAGACATTGTGTCATCGAGGAAGTGACGGAATACCCGCACATTACCCGATGAATCCATATACAGGAAACGACCAGTAACATAAAGGATAACTAAGGTTCGCCTGCCCCTGACAGTGACTCGAGCTGGGCATTGCCGCTTAGTGAAGGATTGGCTCGGGCGGCTCGGCTGCTCTCGGCTGCTCCAGTCCTGCAAAGGGAACTGCATTCCTGCTGTGAAAAAAGTGCAGGGACTCCGTTCCCACACATTCCCGCAGGACTTGAGCCCTGGTCGATATACTCCTCTGCTCTTCTTTTTGGGCAGGCCATTGACATCCCCACGTACAATTAATTGTACACATTTTAAGTGATAACATCCGATGAGTAACAAAAAGTAGTCATACAGCAGGAATGACACTAGTGAGGTATAAGGTAACTAGTGTACTATATTCATAACCCCCTAGTAGCAATGAACCCATGTTCGACCAAACACGGAAGGAGGTTGTCAGTGCCGACTCAATCAACTGTGGCCAGGGCATTCTTTACAGCTGCAGGTACACAAAGGGGTGGGGATGCTCATCACATCATAGACCTAATATGGGCACCTGAACATAATTTCAATGTTATTGGGAGCTCATCCTTATCCCCTAGAGTAAATGAGCTGGGGAAGGGGGAGAGGGGTCTTGGGGGTTCTAGGGTGTTGCAATTTCAGTTTTAAAGCCCAACTCTGGGAAATGTGAAAATCTTCCCTTGCATTGGGGCTGTGTCTGCATCGCAAGCACTAATGGCTAATGTATTCTAGGGGAGAAAAAAAGTACAGTACTTATACTTACCCAATCCTCCACTCCTCCAGCAGACTTTGCTCCCCTTCACTCCGACAATAGACTGTCCCTCAGGGTCCTCATGTTCAGTGTAGGGCTATGGATCCTGCATCAGTCTTGATGACATCAGAACCGTAGACTGCTGTAGCATGATGGAGAGTATGCTGTGAGTACTTGTCTAGCAGCTCAGAAGAGTGGAGGATCAGGTAAGTAGATCTTCTTTTCTATGTCTCCTAGATCTAAACGAGCAGTTTCTAGTAGTTCTAAAGGCTCAAGGTTTTTTACCTTCATGCATTCTATGCATGAAGGAAAAAAACCTTCTCTGTGCAGCAGCCCCCAATACTTACCTGAGCCCCTGCACGAGAGTCTCAACTCTCTGAAGCATCTCCCTTCTCATTGGCTGAAACAGCAGTGTGAGCCATTGGCTCCTGCTGCTATCAATCACAGTCAGTGAGCCAATGAGGAGAGAGAGGGGTGGAGCCAAGCCAAGGCTCTGTGTGTGAATGAACATGCAGAACAGTGGCTCAGGAGGGAGGGGCCAGGAGGATCGGGGATTCTCTTTGCAAAATGGCTCCACAGAGCAGGTAAGTATTACTATGCTTGATATTAAAAAAAAAAAAGTTGTCGTTAATATCAGTTTTCATGCTTGCTAGAGTTGAATTACGCAAACAATAATAAATGAAATAGTTAAAGTGCTGTCAGGATGTCTGTCTCTCGGTGGGAGAGATTTGCTTTTACTTTTTATCCCCTGCCACTGTGCTGGAAAGTGCGGACTAATCTCTCCAACACCACTCAAAAACAGCTTTAGCATAGTAGAAAAGTTATAGGCATTCTGTCAGGGTTTTTTTTGTTTGTTTGTTTGTTTTTTTGTTGTGTCCCTACTTGGAAGATTTTCTTGGTTACCACCTGTGTGTGTCACCAAGACAGGAAGTAAAAGGAAATCTTCCCAGTGGGAATACACAGCCCAAAAATAACCAGAGAGAGGTTCTAACCCTTTTCTGCTTTATCAAAAAAAAAGAAAACATACAGTTTTGGCTCCAGCTGAACAGACAGATTAATCTAAAAATCTATACACATTTGCATCTTGGCTTGTGAATCTTTTCATATATATTGCAGTAAAATATTGTGCACCCGCTGTGACATTCAATATGCATGTTAGTGCCTCCTGTAAAACACAACAACCAGAAGGGTTAGTTCTTGGCATATGATTCATGGCTTCTCTCTGGGGAGTTGGAGAAACAGTTATGTGAATTCCAGCATCCTAGCAACTCCGGTATGTGCTTTTATTTGTTTAATGCTTCAGATCATATACTTGTTATATCTTCTAGAAAAGAGGAGAAGCAAAGGTTTCCAGATCTTCTTTTTTTTTTTTTATGTATCTTTTTTGTGCAGTTCAGACCTGCATGTAGTAACATGCATCAGAGGAGAAAAGGAAAATTACTGCATGTTTACTTTTTGTGCACCTGAGGTTTTTGCACAGAAGGTCTATTATTTTTGTTAATGGCATTGCTCTCGTTTTTTTAGTGCCTATAACGAGGAAAGTGTTGTTTCTTTTACATCTATTGACATTTTCTTTCTGTAAAAATGTGTCCCCCCATGTGGAGAGCCTGGAGACAGCTCAGCTCTAATTCCATGCTCATTTTATGAGTCACCACACAGGGGCGCCCTTATTTCTCTAAAGTGATTATTCATTCTGCAAAAATTCTCTGTGCTGTCCTAGGAATACTCATTATAGCCCTTCTGGAAATAAAACTTGCCACTAATAGAAACATTTGTCTAAACGTATTACAAGACTGCGCCATCATTTGTGCTCTAAGTTAGGCATTTTAGTATTTTGTTAGAAATGTTTGCATTAAAGATGAATTCTGGAAATTAGACAAAATCCTATTGTTGTAGTGGGGCATCTTGCACTGCAAGGGTTAAATGCTTGTTTAGTCTAAGGCCCCGTACACACGAGAGGATCGATCCGCTGGAATTGATCCGCGGACCGGTTTCAGCGGATAGATCCCCTGGTGTGTACGATCCAGCGGATATTTTTCCGCTGATTTTTTTCCCCGGGGATGGATTTCCAGCGGATCAAGATTTCTTAGCATGCTAAGAAATCTATCCGCTGGAATCCAGTCCAGCGGATTGATCCGCTGGTCTGTACAGACTCAGCGGATCAATCCGTCCGATTCCATCCCTCGCATGCGTCCTAATGATTCGACGCATGCGTGGAAGTCCTTATATGACAGCGTCGCGCATGTCGCCGCGTCATCATCGCGGCGACGGCGCGACACGTCACCGCGGAGGGAATTCCGCGGGGATTTTGATCTCATGGTTAGTACAACCATGAGATCAAAATCCGCCAGAGGATTTATCCGCGGAAACGGTCCTCCGGACCGTTTCCGCGGATCGATCCTCTTGTGTGTACTAGGCCTAGGGGTGCAAGTTTCGGGGTGCATGAATAAGGTGTATTATTTACCCTATCCCTTGGTACATCAGATTCCAGCATTACACAAAGCTCTAGATCACAGGTGTCAACACAAGGCCCACGGGCCGAATCCGGCCCTCCAGACCATTTTACCGGCTAACACAGGGGAGCTGGATCACATGACTGGATGAGAGTGGCCTGAAAATAGGTAAGTATTTACACCTTTCTTTTGCAGGTTAGTAAGCATAGGTGTTAGGAGGGAGCGGACACTTTTAGGAGTAGTTAGAGTTATCCCAACATTGTATTCTAAAAGCTATCAAGTTATTACTGGGATGGAAAAGCAATTTCTGCTGTAAAATGTAGGGATTAAGGCCCCCTTTCACACAGGTATTCCATCAGTTTGGTTCTGACTTATACGTAGATAGATCAAAAATGGACTGCAATGTATCCCCATGGACATCCAGATGTAAGCTGGTGTGTGTCCATTTACATTCAGATTTGTTTGGGTTGATTGGACTGAACTCAGTAGGTTTGTGTTTGTCCAGGTCCAATTTTGCAGGCCTGCATGGAAAGGAACAGATGTAAGGAGGGCTATAAACAGACGCACAACCATTAACATCTGGCTGCCCATAGGGATCATATGGGTCTGTTTTTTCACAAGAAGGCAGAAAAGCAAAACACATGGATGTCACATATGCGGCATCCATTTCTGTTCTGATCCAATTCAAAAGGGGGGGATCTATCTATCTATAGATTCCTTGCTGAGACGGAACAGAGGTATCCGTGTGAAAGAGGCTTAACAAGACACTGCCAGGTCACAGCTTTAAATGCTTTACTTCCCTGAAAGGGAGGGGGCATATACTCATCTTTCTGGTGGCACTTATCTGCTACTGCTCCTCTGTTCCAGTGCTGCAGCCTTGGAACCCCTTGTTGGAATTTTACATGTCCGATTGTCCGTGTGTGTCCTGTATTCCTACTACACTCTCTATGTCACTGCTGGGTCCTATAGTGACAGATAGGTCAGAGACAAGAACTAGTGTGTGGCAAGGGAAACTGGCATCCTAAATTGTGGAAGTTCTGAGTGCCCAAAAGACTCTCCTGAGGCTGCAGTACTAGAATGGGGGAGTAGGAAAAACACACAGTCAAAGAGTCACCTTGCAAAGAAGTAAATAACTGACAGGGTCTCTTTAATACCACCCATGCCCGTCACTACAAGGCAGGCAAACCAAGCAATTGCTTGGGGCCCTGAGCTGGCCTGGGGCCCCAAAAAGGCCCCTGCTGCGCTTCCTATATGCTGCAGCCGCCTGAGCACTCTATAGAGAGCCTGCAGCACTGCTGCCTTGAGTCGTCACTTCCCTTTCTCTGTAGCATGGCCGAGCTCCTCTTCCTTCCTCCTGTCAGTCAGGACTCCGGCCGGAATTCAGTTTCCTGTTCCTGGTCGGACTGACAGGAAGTGCAAACTGAGTGCTTACTTCCTTTCAGTCCGGCCGGGAACTGAATCTCCTGCCACACGGTATGGACCCGGTAGTGGCGTAAAAAGAACATAGGGAGGGAGGGGGGAGTAAAAAGAACATGGGGAGGCTTTGCGTGCGTGCGTTATGGTTGGTGGGGCCTCCATGTCCATTTTGCTTGGGGCCCCCAAATTCCTTCAAACGGCCCTGATAACACCACTGTGCCTGCAGCTGTGTTTAAAGCTTATTTCCTTGCTGTTATGAATATTAGAGGTGCACATCTTCACTGATCTCACAATTATCCTGTCCACAACTTGATTCCAAAAATTCAAGCACTCAGAAAAAATAATTTTTTCTCCAGTGGCAGAGGGATGGTGGGATCAGGGGCAGAGGGATGGAGGGATCAGGGCGGGGCAGAGGGATGGTGGGGATCAGGGACAGAGGGATGTAATAGGAGGCAGAGGGATGGAGGGATCAGGGCGGGGCAGAGGTATGTGATCAGAGGCAGAGGGATGGTGGGATCAGAGGCAGAATGATGGATGGGATTAGGCAGAGGGATGATGGTAGTGGAGGGATGGGATCAGTGACACTGGCACTCACCAGCTCTCAGTGTCGACCAATTCCCCCTCCTCCATGCTGCTCAGTGTGTCTTCCCCCTTCCGGTGCCTCCAGTGAAGCCTCTCCTGATGTCGGGTCTCCTTGAGCTCCTCCCCCTGTACTGGCTGTCAGTTTATCAGCTGACTTTCTGCTTTAGTGAAGGGGAGTGGGCTTTATCCACCATGCAGGCTCTGCCTCTGTGTTTCTTCCGGAGAGGCAGCATCAGAGATCGATTCGTCCGACTCGCAGCATTGTGAACGTCTGAATCTCGATGCCTCGATTATATTCAACACCCCTAATGAATATGTAAGTTACTGAATGTCCAAAGCATAGCCAGAGAGGTGTATTTATAAAAAAAAAAAAAAAAAAACTTCATGCACATTCCTTGTGTACAAACTATTCAGCTGTTGTGAGACGGGAAAATTTGAATCTTCTCAGGCTATTTTCTTTACTTGTTGAATATTTTTCAAATATTATGGACAGTAGTAAAGATAAGTTCATTCATAATGAACACAGAGTATATACATACTGCATTCTGGCCACTAGATGGCGCTAAGAATCATAAGGAAAAAAAATACATCTGAATAACCTCTTGCTGACAGTACGTAGGTCGTGGTGTACTTCCTGTCAGCAGGTTAAAGCCAATAATTTTGGCTGTATACCTACTGATCAGCTGTGGCCAATCACAGCTCACACAGATCTGGCTGGATTTCTTCATGATATCAGTTACTGTTCAGAATTGAAAGCCAGGAGAGACCCAGACAGATAATCTGTGAGCAAAAGCAGCACACATACACTTGCATATACTTGTTAGGCACACAGTTAACCCCTTGATTGCCCTCCTGATCACTCCTGTCATCTAGCCAGTGTCTTTAGCACAGTGTACAATATTATCACCAATCACTTTATTAGTGTCACTAGCAACGTCAGTGTCAGTCAGTTGGAGTCCCTCCCAGCCAGTGTCAGTTTGTGCCAGTTTTCTGCCACACTATCACATTCGCAATTGCCAGTTAAAGTGGTTGTAAAGTCACGGAGGACAATTACTGGTATCCGCTCTGTTACAGCAAGCTATACAGTGCAGTGTGTGTGTTTTTTTAATTATTTTGCTAAGTACTTTATTTCACAGTGCCACTCTGCTGTCATGTGACCTTCCGCCACTCTCATCTAAGTACTACAGCGGGAGGAGCTGAGATTCCTCTCCGATGTCAGCGGTGCTCTAAAAAAGGTATTTATCATCATCAAAAAAAAAAAAAACACACACACACACACTACACTGTATAGCTCGCTATAACAGAGGGAATTCCAGTTTTGTCCCCAGTGACTTTACAGCCACAGAGAATAGCGGGCGGGAGGGCAGGGGTGGGGAGGAGATTGGCTGTCACAGCACAGAGTATTGAGCTGTAAGGCAGGGAGGGAGAGACTGACTACACAGCAGGATGCCAGAGGCGTGTAAACGGATCATCCCCCCACAGCTACTACCCTTTGTTCCACTTAACCCTCCCTTCTAGACTGTAAGCTCTAAGGAGCAGGGTCCTCTGATCCCTCCTGTATTGAATTGTATTGTAACTGTACTGTCTTCCCTGATGTTGTAAAGCGCTGCGCAAACTGTTGGCGCTATATAAATCCTGTATAATAATAATTACTGACATGATATGGTATCATGGATCAGCAGTTATGATTACCGTGGTCAGCACACCTAGGGAGACACATGAATCGGCAGGATCAACCAGGCATTTTACAGCATAGAAAGGGACAAATGACACTACACAAACACTATGCTGTTTATCATGCTTTAAAGGAACAGGGTCATGTATTTTTAGGGTTACAACTGCTTTAAAGTAGCGCAGTGCTGAATAGCAAAAAATTCCCTGGTCATAAAGGGGGTAAAACCTTCTGGAGGTCAAGAGGATAAGAAGAGATTCTAGACAACAATAGAGGGAAATAGCAGTAACCATTACCAGGTTTATTTTCCGATTCCCGCCAGTGTTCTCTGGAAATCACATTCATTTGTATGTTGTATGGTCCTTTGTGAAAGAGGACTAATATAAATTGGTCACTGATGGCAATACACAGCAGATACCAGCCCGATGACCCTTCTACTGTCCTGTCTATAAAGAATTATAGATCTACCCACACACACCTTGCATCCCATGCTGTGTGATTTACTAATGCTTTCTATTATTCCCCACATAAAGGTCAATACAGCGCACGCAATTTACGACCGCAGTTTGAGGTCATCTGGTGAAAGTAGATTGATAATGAGATCACTGCTGGCTGTACATTAGAAGATGTTTGAATGAACATTTGTACAAATATTTGCACAGAAATTCTCAGGACTTTTAAGGACTCGCTAAATGTCATTCGAAAGTACCTATAAAATATGTTTACTGTTAACATTCGATTTCGGAATGAATGGATTTTACTGAACGCACACACTGTTAGAAAGTCATGTGCTCCAGAAAATGTTTCCATCCTGCTTCTTCAATGGCTGTCATCACCGCAGTCAAAATCGAATGTCGATTTAATCCCGCTAATGATTGGAAATTTGTACGGACGAAAATGGAAAAATAACGAACAAAATTCTGCTAGTGTATAACCAACAGTCAGTGCAGTAATGCTGCGTATACACGATCGGTTCGTCTGATGAAAACGGTCAGACGAACCGATCGTGTGTGGGCCCCATCGTTTTTTTTATCCATCGGTGAAAAAACTAAGAACTTGTTTTAAAATTATCTGATGGTTAAAAAAACGATAGAAAAAAACGATCGTCTGTGGGTACGTCCATCGGTAAAAATCCACGCATGCTCAGAATCAAGTCGACGCATGCTCGGAAGCATTGAACTTCATTTTTCTCAGCACGTCGTTGTGTTTTACATCACCGCGTTCTGACACGGTCGTTTTTTTAACTGATGGTGTGTAGGCAAAACTGATGAAAGTCAGTTTCATCGGATATCTGATGAAAAAATCCATCGATCCGTTTTCATCGGATGAACCGATCGTGTGTACAGGGCATTAGGCGCCTGCTTCTTCTAGTCAGTGCTACATAATGGTAGACATACATTGATTGAACTTCTATATGATCATATTGTCAATAGATTTACTAAAAATAGATTGGAAGATCGAAAAGTTTTTCACTAATGGCTCGTACACACGATCCCAAAATCGTCCGAAAAATACCACATTCGAATTGATCGTACCATAATCTGATTGTTTAGTACGCAGCTTTTGAGAGCCGATCACGACAGTTCATCTGATATCACCCGATCGGACAAATGTGAAAACTTACCAGCTCCTATGATTTTTGTTTAATCAGTCCAGTTGTCATCGGAAAATACAGTACAAATACATTACATCACTTCGCAATTTTTATACTGTCATACGAGAATTTTCATAACTGTAGTAACCTATTCAATTTCTACTTGCAACTAGGAAGTGAAAAAAGTTGAACGATCTGTCGTCTGATTTTTCGGATCGTGTTTCCGGGGCATTAGCACACCTATGCAGGTCGCGATTGATGCGTTCAACCGCGGTTTACGTGCCTGATAAAGGGGTCATGCACGGCTCTGAAACGCTGCACCTTTAATTTTGTCATGTGATCATTCTTCAATTAAAATAGCCTTTCATGCGACATCAGTGATCCATGGTGCGCTGGCAAATATGAACGCTAATGCGTTTTCCTGGTGCGTCTTGCGCTTTTTTATGAATTTTTGAAGCGTTTCATGTTTTTGGGAGGTGTTTGTGGTCATGCTGAGGAACCAGCAAAAAGCACAGAAGAAACCGGTGTGATTTTTGGAAAGGGCCCGTGACTTTTTTGCCTGCAGCAGGTTGCATTTTTTTGGTGCGTCTTGCGCTTTTTTGTTTTACGCATTTTTGAAGCGTTTCATGTTTTTGGGAGGTGTCTGTGGTCATGCTGAGGAACCAGCTAAAAACACAGAAGAAACCAGTGTGATTTTTGGAAAGGGTCCGGGACTTTTTTTGCCTGCAGCATGTTGCTTTTTTTTGGTTCCATAGACTTTAATAGAAATGCAGCAGAAACACGTACATGATGCAACACTTTATGCGTTTCTGTTGCATTTCCATTGCAGTCTATGGAGCAAAAAAATGCAACCTGTTGCATGCAAAAAAAGTCCCTGACCCTTTCCAAAAATCACACCGGTTGGTTGAAAATGCAGAAATGTGAACGTGACCAATAGGAAATCATGTTAAATGGACTGTAGCGCCCTGCTTTTAGGCTTCATTCACTGTTGAGCGTAGCGATTTACTGGTGTTTTCGGGAGATTTTTGCAGCTTTTTTAACCACTTGCTTACTGGGCACATAAACCCCCTTCGTTCCCAGGCGAAATTTCAGCTTCCGGCACTGCGTCGCTTTAACTGACAGCGGTCGTGCGACGTGGCTCCCAAACAAAATTGGCGTCCTTTTTTCCCCACAAATAGAGCTTTCTTTTGGTGGTATTTGATCACCTCTGCGGTTTTTATTTTTTGCGCTATAAACAAAAAAAGAGCGACAATTTAAAAAAAAAAAATTTTTTTTTTACTTGTTGCTATAATAAATATCCCAATTTTTTTTAAAAAAACGTTTTTTTCTCAGTTAAGGCCGATACGTATTTTTCGACGTATTTTTGTAAAAAAAAAAAAAAAATCGCAATAAGCGACTGGTTTGCGCAAAAGTTATAGCGCCTACAAAATGGGGAACAGAATTATGATTTTTTTTATTATTTTTTTTTTTACTAGTAATGGCGGCGATCTGCGATTTTTATTGGGACTGGGATATTGCGGCGGACGTATCGGACACTTTTGACACAAATTTGGCGCCATTCACATTTATACAGCGATCAGTGCTATAAAAATGCCCTAATTACTGTATAAATGTGACTGGCAGGGAAGGGGTTAACACTAGGGGGTGAGGAAGGGGTTAACTGTGTAGCCTGGGTGTGTTCTAACTGTGTAGGTGGAGGGGGGTGACTGGGGGAGGTGACCGATGCTGTGTCTCTATGTACAAGAGACACAGATCGGTCTCCTCCTCAGACAGCACGTGGAGCTCTGTGTTTACATCGCGGCCGCCAGGTACACGCATCGGGTCTTCGGCGATGCGCCGGGACAGTTTTTACCCGCCGCGCGCCACCCAGTGGCGCGCGCGGGTAATGCACATAAAAGGCCGTGTTTAAACGGCCACTTGGCACTTGAGAGCCGCGCTGCGGACGTATTTTGTCTATAGCGCGGATCTCAAGTGGTTAAAGCCTCTTTGCGTCTTTTTACAAGCGTTTTACAGCTTCAGCTGTTTTTATTTAGCCAATAGAAAGCACTAGGGGGAGGAGAGGGAGAGGAAATGTGGGGCGCAGAGTTGCTATTTGAGCAGAAAACGCTCAAGTCAGGTGTTTCTATTGAAGTCCATGGGGCCAAAAATGCTTGTAATCTGCCAAAAAGAAGCTTGTGTACTTTTTTGAGCTTCAGGCAGCAGAATGCTCATATGTGAACAGGGGCCATTGAAATTAATGGGATTTGGCTTGTTGAGCACTTTAGAGCTACAGGCAGAAAATCGCTTGGGTGTGAACATGGGCCATTGAAATTAATGGGATTTGGCTTGTTGAGTGTCTTATGCCGCGTACACACCATCACTTTATGTGATGGAAAAAAAACAAAATTTTTAAAAACGTCAATTTAAATGACCATGTGTGGGGGAAAACGTAGTTGTATGTCTTGTGAAAAACGACAAAAAAAATTGAAGCATGCTTCAATTTTTTGTGTCGTTTTTCAAAACGTCGTTTTTTGTTTCACAAAAATTTACAGTGTGTAGCAAAAAACGACGTTTAAAACAACGTTTTTAAACCCCCGCATGCCCAGAAGCTAGTTATGAAGTGAGCTTCAATGGAAAAAAGTGGTGAACGTAACCGCGCTTTGCTAGAGCACTGTGAAAAAAACGATGGTGTGTAGGCAACGTCGTTTTTGAAAATTGAAGTTTCAAAAAAGTCGTTTTTTACTTCACAGAAAATGTCGTTTTTTTCCATCACATAAAGTGATGGTGTGTATGCGGCATTAGAGCTACAAGCAGAAAATCGCCTTGGGTGTGAACATGGGCCATTGAAATGAATGGGATTTGGCTTGTTGAGCGTCTTAGGCCTTGTACACGCGACCGAACATGTTTGCTGAAACTGGTCCGCGGACATGTTCGGTCGTGTGTACGGCCGACCGGACCGGATTCCCGGCCGAGCGGACAGGTTTCCAGCGGACAAATGTTTCTTAGCATGCTAAGAAACATGTCCGATGGAAGCCTGTCTGCCGGACGTGTTCGGTCGTCTGTATGACTCACCAGACATGTCCGCTCGGCCGAAAGCCCTCGCATGCGTCGAAGTGATTAGACGCATGCGTGGAAGCATTGACCTTCCAGGGTCGCACACGTCGCCGCGTCATCGTCGCGGCCACGTCACCGCGTATCCTGTCCGCGGGAAATTTGGTCTGATGGTGTGTACAGCCATCAGACCAAATGATCCCAGCGGACATGTCCGATGAAAACGGTTGACGGACCGTTTTCATCGGACAGATCCGGTCGTGTGTACAAGGCCTTAGAGCTACAAGCTTTAAGCAGAAAAATGCTCAGGTGTGAACAGGGCTTTAAAAGCGGAGGTCTGCCATTTTTTTTTTTTTTAAGTCAGCAGCTACAAGTGTGTCTCCCAGAAGACAGTTGGGGGGGGGGGTGGCGTAACTCCCGCTGGGGTCTATGCCCAGAAGTGGGTGCAAATACCTGTATTATACGAGTATCTGCACCCCCTCCCCCCTGAAAGGTGCCAAATGTGACACCGGAGGGTTCCAAAAAGGAGGTACCATTTTTGTGTGGACCTCCGCTTCCTAAGGCGTCATTAACTTTGACACCTGCTGGGCGATTGCTATGCGGTGTGGGAAATGCACAGGAATCGCTGCAATTCCTGCACCGCATCAGTGTGAACAAGGGCTAATTCTGATTAAAATCTTAGTTCAGCTTTGGGGGCACTTTCACGCTGACTCGCTGCAAAAACGCATATGCGTTATTTTACCACGACTTTACTGAATTTTGCATTTAATGTACATCAAAAACTGCACCGAAAACGCATGACTTGTGCGTTTTTGCCATGGTTTTACTGTGTTTTCCATTGCTTTCAATGGGAAGGTGTGCTTTTGGTCAGGTTTTTTAGCTCCCCAAACATGCTCCAAGCAGGATTCTTCTCACCACACCTCCTCAGTGTGAACACATTCATTGATTTTAAAGCATTTTTCTTGAGCTTTTCAGTGTTTTTTGTTTTTGCGCAAAAGATCTTGAAAAACTCCTAAGTGTAAAAAGGGCCCCAACAGAAATGATGTGAAGGTGAACTCACACTGACCCCCCCCTCCCCACCCCCTAGTCCCCGCTGTACAGTAAAACCTTGGTTTGAGAGTAACTTGGTTTGAGAGCGTTTTGTAGGACAAGTAAAATGTTTAAATAAATTTTGCCTTGATATACAAGCGATGTCTTGATATAAGAGTAGCGTCATGTCACAACTGGGTATAAAAAAGAAGAGAGGA